>NC_080166.1:19223768-19353768 GCF_950295315.1 Erinaceus europaeus | reverse complement strand
CAACCTCTACCAGCGCTACACGAGGAGTCAGATCTATGTGAGTGCCCACTCCACAGCTCCCCTGGCACAAGCCCCCACCCTGACCGACAGGCTCAGCCAATATTGATGTTTTGTTCATGTTGAAAATTTCCTGCGTGAATTCGAGGGTCCTGGAGAAGCAGAGCTGTGTTCTCAGGTGTTCTGCCAAGTTCCAAACACGGTTGCATCAATCATACTCTCTTTCATTAGCCAGAATCATTGTACCTCTGATGATAATTCGACCCTGTTCCTCCTTGGGGTGGTGCGTTCTGCCTGGGAGTTTCTGGAGCTCAGCCAGAGGGCTAGTTAGATTCCAGAGAGAGAGACCCCCATCTTGCTATTTGCAGTGAAAAAGGAGGTGTCTGTTAACAACTGCCCTGTCTGCCCCTCTGTGGATGAACTGTACAATGAGATTTATAAACCATTTCTTTTATTACCACTTTTGGACAGTGAAATACCTCCAGTGTATTAGCTGTTGAGACTGATTGCTTGCATACGTTTAAAAAATTATTTGCTGGGGCTGGGTGGTGGCGCACCTGCTTGAGCACATATGTTACAATGCTCAAGGACCCAAGTTCAAGCCCCCATTCCCCATCTGCATGGGGAAAAACTTTGCAAGTGGTGAAGCAGGGCTGCAGGTGTCTCTCTAGCTCTTACCTTCTCTATCACCCCCTCCCCTCTCAATTTCTGGCTGTTTCTATCCAATAAATAAAGATAATTTAAAAAAAAGAATTAAAATATTTTTTAATTATTTGCAAGATTTTTTTTTCTCAAGTTAGAGAAAGGGACACAGAGAGAGAGAGAGAGAGAGAGAGAGAGAGATGCAGACCATAGCACTGAAGCTTCCTTCAATGTGGTGGTGGCCAGACAGAAACCTGGGTCTCACACATGGCAAAACAGCACACTATTCAAGCGAGTTGTTTTGTTGGCTTACAAATTTTTTAGAGTAAACAACTTACACTTTCATGTAAGTAAAATGTCAGTAAGCCACACTATCTATATACATTTATTTTTCATGTCAAGACCACATTCACATTTTTTTATTTCTTTATTGGGGAATTAATGTTTTACATTCGACAGTAAATACAATAGTTTGTACATACATAACATTTCCCAGTTTTCCATTTAACAATACAACCCCCACTAGGTCCTCTGTCATCCTTCTTGGACCTGTATTCTCCCCCACACACACCCCAGACCAGAGTCTTTTACTTTGGTGTAATACGCCAACTCCAGTTCAGGTTCTACTTGTGTTTTCTCTTCTGATCTTGTTTTTCAACTTTTGCCTGAGAGTGAGATCATCCCATATTCATCCTTCTGTTTCTGACTTATTTCACTTCACATGAATTTTTCAAGGCACATTTACATTTTTATTACATTTATTTATGTATTTATTTATTGGGTAAAGAGGGCCAGAACTGGGAGTAGGGGAGAGATAGAGGGAGAGAGAAAAACAACTTTGTTCTGGGGTCAGGAGATGGTCCACTGGCTGGGATGCATATTCCTCCCCGTGCATGAGACCTGGGTTCGAGACCCAGCACCACCTGGGAGCACCACGGGTGGTGGAGCTATGTTTGGGTGACTTTCTCACTCTCTCCACTCTGTCCATCATCCCTCCTTTCTTTCTCAAAAAAAAAAAATTTAGCTAATAATTTCTTTTTTATAGAAATCATTTTGACTATCATTTTGTCGGCCAGTACACTGCTGAGTCTGGCTTCTGGTGGAGCAGGGGATTGAACATGGGACTTTGGAACTTCAGGAAGGAGAGGAATCTTTTTTTTTTTTTTTTTTTTGTTAATAACCCTTATGCTGTCTCCCCACTCCAGTGATTTCTGTTCTTTTAGAGCTACATTTTTTAAATTTATTTGTTTGTTTATTGTCACCAGGGTTATCATTGGGGCCCCATGCCTGCACAATAAATCTATTTCTCCTGGCAGCCATTTTTACCTTTTGTTGTTGTTGTTGTTGTTTTATAGAATAGAGAGAAATTGAGAGGGGAGGGAAAGATAAAGAGGGAGAGAGACAGAGACATTTGCTATACTTGCTTCCCCCCAACCCCTTTTTTCCCCTTTTGTTGCCCTTGTTGTGGTGGTTATTATTGTTATTGTTGTCATTGTTGTTGGATAGGACAGAGACAAATCGAGAGGGGGGGAGGCAGAGAGATAGACAGGCACCTACAAACCTGCTTCACCACTTGCAACGCGACCCCCCTGCTGGAGGCTCGAACCGGGATCCCTACGCCTGTCCTTGTGCTTTGCGCCATGTGCACTTAACCCGCTGCGCTACCACCCGACCCCCTCTTGTTGTATTTTTCTAAGTTCTTCTGTGCAAGGAGGCGTCATGACTTTCCCGACAGCCCTTAATTCCCAGCCCCCCCCCCCATTTTACACACACACACTGGGGGCCAGGCAGTGGTACACCTGCTTGAGCACGCACATTACCATGCACAAGGACCTGGGTTCAAGCCTCCGGTCCCCACCTGCAGCAGGGAGCTTCACCAGCGGTGAAGCAAGGCTGCAGGTGTCTCTTTCTCCCCATCTTCCCTTTCCCTCTCAATTTTCTATCTCTCTGCAAAAAAAAAAAAAAAAGGAGGAGGAATGAAGAATGGCCACCTGAAGCAGTGGTCATGTACACACTGAGTCCCAGCCACAGCCCTTGACAACAAGGGAAATAAATAAATAAGCCCAGTTGCATAGCTCCTGACTTAGTCTGTAGAGCTCGAATCACACCATGCATGAGAACCCCGGGTTGAGCCTCCCACCCCCATACTCTGTGGGAACCTCACGTTCTCCTTTCCTCCCCTCCTCCCTCCCTCCCTCTTTCTTTCCTTCTTTCTCTTTGACACAAAGGTTGTCACTGGGGCTCAGACTTCTACATGATTCTGCCAGTTCTCTCTCTCTCTCTCTCTCTCTCTCGTGTGTGTGTGTGTGTGTGTGTGTGTGTGTGTGTGTGTGTGTTCCTTTCTTCTTTTTATATCAAGTGAGAGGTGGTGGTGGGGAGCTAGAAAGAGAGGGGCTATGGAGATAGCATGATGGTCCTGTGAAAGACTTCCATGCCTGGGGCTCTGAAGTCCCAGGTTCAGTCCCCAGTACCACCATAAGCTAGAGTCAAGCAGTGTTTTGGTCTTTCTCTGTGTATCTCTCTCTCTCAAAATCTTTTTTTCAAAGATCTATTTTTTTAAAAATGAAACAAAGTTGTCTTCAAAGGAATCACTGATGCACATGTGAAAAAAAATACATTAAAAACGGAGAGAGGAGAGAACCCCCGCAGCACTGCTCCACCGCTCATGAAGCTTGCCCATTGCACTCTCTCCCACGTGGGGACCTGGGGCTTGACCATGTATGCTCAGTTTTCTCAGTGATCTTGAGTCTTGGGAGTTGAGAAGTTGGATGTTCCAAATTATATCCAACATGCTGTTCCCTGACTGAAAACCTAAGCCCAGGAGTGGTGAAAATGCATATATGCAAATTTCTGGCTGTGAAAACAACAAAGAAGTGTCTGCCTACCGCACACCCTGGGAGAACCTTGCCTCGCTAGCAGCTGGATAGAGAAAGTCAGTGACTTTTCTCTCAGCACTTGAAGACCACAGAAGCAGCAGCTGTTCCTCATTATAAGATGAACAAAGGAGATGTAGTTGGGGGGAGCTCTGTGGAACTTTCCTGACTTCAGAAAGGAAAAGATGTTTTTTTCATTTGTTTTGTTTTATGTGCTTCGAAATAGAATGTACTTTCTATTTCTGAGAAGTCATTAAAATGACTACTAGGCTGTTGGTTCTGGGGGAATCTGAACTCCCATATGATGAAAACAGTGTCAGACCCTGCCTGTGTGAGAGGCCCATGTGTCCAGCACGTGCATGCATGCGTGCGTGCGTGCGTGCGTGCGTGAGTGTGTGCGTGAGTGTGTGTGTGTGTAGTGCTAGACAGCACTAGGGAATCAACTTGGGACCTCCTCCTGCACATAGGACACTATTGCTGAATAATCTCCTTGGATCAGCTTTTTCACTTTATTTTAGAGAGAGGGGAGAGGCATAAGAGATGGAAGGAAGAAGAGACACTATCGTACCCCTCCACCTTTCATGGGGTTCTCCACCCCCCCCCCCGCGCTGTCCATGGTGCTTACATGTGTTACTGAACTGGCACCAGGGGAAGGAAGCTCCACAGAGAGAAAGGGAAAGAGAAAGAGACCACAGGACCAAAGCTTCCTTCAGTGTGGTGGGGCTGGGCTCGAACCTGGGCCCTTACACTAAAATTACTGACTTCCATGGTTCCAGAGGGCGAGGTCCAAGATCAGGACCTAGTGAGGCTGCTTTCAACTGAGTCCTCCTATTGATCTATTGTCCTCACTCTGGTTTGTCAATTCAAGGACACCTCAGCTGTCCCTTGGTGAACCCACATTTCTTCCTCTAAGGCCATCATTTGGACTGTGTTGGGACCCACCTAGGGCCACATCTCGGGGGGTCAGAGGGGTTAGGGTTTGAATAGGCATTTATGGGGGGGATACGGAGCATACTGGAAAACTCCATTTAGACTTATTTGTGAGATTTGTTTTTATTTATTTCACAAGAGACAGACAAGCAAACCAGAGCAGTACTCTGACATACACAGTGCCAAGGACTGAACGGGGGGGCCTCCTGCTTCCACCTGGACCACTCTACACGTGTGTCACTTGTGCCCACCTGAGTCCTTGAACATGTAATGTTGTGTGCTCTAGCAAGTGCGCCACGCACTTGAGGTTTTTTTAGTATCTCGGGTCTCACACATGCGCGTGTGAATATGACTGAGCAACCTCCTGCGCCGTTTTTAAAAATTCTATGTCTTTAGCATGAGAAAGGGAGAGAGCTGAGCCCTGCTCTACCATCTATGCACCTCCCTTGGCCCTCCTATGTGGTGCCAGGAGTCAAACCCTGCGCCCCACACACAGTGAAACACTCTGCTTAGTGAGCTATCCCCAAGCTTCCATTCTGTTTTTTTTTTTTTAGCTTTTTTAAAATATTTGTTTATTATCCCTTTTGTTGCCCTTGTTATTTTTTTTTTAAAGATTTTTTTGTTTATTTATGAGAAAGACAGGATGAGAGAGAAAGAACCAGACATCACTCTGGCACATGTGCTGCCAGGGATCGAACTTGGGACCTCATGCTTGAGAGTCCAAAGCTTTATCAATGCGCCACCTCCCGGACCACCCTTATTATTTTTTTAATTGTTGTTGTTATTGATGTTATCATTGTTAGATAGGACAGAGAGAAATGGAGAGAGGAGGGGAAGACAGAGAGGGGGAGAGAAAGATAGACACCTGCAGACCTGCACCACCTGTGAAGCGACTCCCCAGCAGGTGGGGAGCTGGGGGCTCGAACCAGGATCCTTGCCAGTCCTTGCGCTTTGTGCCACCTGCGCTTGACTCGCTGCATTACCACCCGAATCCCCCAGAGTTTTAAATAATTATTTTATTTTTAATGAGTGGAGAGGGAGAGGCAGAGGGAAAGAGGAGGGGAGAGGGAGAGAGGTACAGAGATATTTGGTGGGGCTGGGGATTGAACCCCGGGCCTCAGAGCCTCATGAAAGTCTTTGCAGAACCATTGTGTTATCTCCCCAGCCGCCTCCATTCTGGTTTTAAGTGTACAACTCAGTACAAGACATAGAGGTGTAGTTCAGGGATAGACTGCAGGCCTTGCGTATGTAAGGTCCTGGGCTCCGTCTTTGACACTCTGAAAAGAAATCAACTAAATGATATAAGAAATACAATAAGAACAAAAGGTAATAATAAAATAACAATTTTGTTTATGTTTAATATCTCTAGGAATATCCTATCATCATTTAAAATAGAATATTTATTATATTTAACATAATATTCTAGTATTTTAGAAGGGTAAAAATAAATAAATAGAGCAATTAAAAATGCAAATATCAGGGAGTCCCCCCTCCTTCAGGGGGGACACTTCACGAGTGGGGTGGTGAAACAGGCCGTCCCTCACGTGTCTCTCTTTACCTCTCTGTCTCTATCTCCCGCTTCCCTCTCAATCTCTCTCTGTCCTATTAAATAAAATAGACAAGGGAAAAAATGGCCGCTGGGAGCAATGGATTCTTAGTGCCACCACCAAGCCCCAATGATAACTCTGGTGGCAATAAGCAGAATTAAATATGCGATATTCATAATACACAAAATAACTGACAGGATCACACGGACATAATCATAATCTACCCCCAGAATGTGCTCGTGGTTCTAGAAGGAAGCTGAGGACGCAAAGCCTTTCTGCTCCCCCAGACAGGTCCCTGTCCGGTGTTGGGGTTTTTTCTTCTTATTTTCTTGGGGACTTGATGGTCACATTACAGTTACTGACGCGAGTACGGCTTCACCTCCCTGTGATAAGTGTCCGCCAGTCACTGTCGTTCCCAGCTGAGGTCCCAACACCCCAAAGCCCCCCACCCCTCGCCAGCCCTCCTTCCCCAGTGCTTTGCTTTGGTGCAGTAGGATGCGGTTGGAGTCTGGGCTGCTTCCTCCCCGGCTCCTTCCTCCTCTCGGTAGTGACTCCTGGGTGCCACACGCCTCGGTTTTGCAGCATGTGGGAGACGCGTGCGCCTGGGGGGCACCCGGTGCACCTGCAGGGTGCGAGCCCCACACCTGGTGGTCCCCGGCCTGCGCGCCCCCTGCCGCTGGACACACGCATCGCCCTGCGCCCCGCCCCGCCCCTCCCAGCCCGCCGCCCCCCAGCGCCCCACGTCACCTGTGTCCCCGTGCCTTCCGCAGACCTACATCGGCTCCATCATCGCCTCGGTGAACCCCTACAAGCCCATCGGCGGGCTGTACGAGCGCGCCACCATGGAGCGCTACAGCAGATGCCACCTGGGCGAGCTGCCCCCCCACATCTTTGCTGTCGCCAACGAGTGTTACCGCTGCCTGTGGAGGCGACACGACAACCAGTGTGTGCTCATCAGGTGAGCGGGCAGGGCCAGAGGGGGAGGCTGGGGCAGGGGACAGCTAGGGGCAGCTGGGGCAGGGGGCTGCGTGCAGGGGGAGGCTGGGGACAGGGGACAGCTAGGGCAGGGGGCAGTGTGCAGGGGGGGGCGGGGGGCAGCGTGCAGGGGGCAGTGTGCAGGGGGAGGCTGGGGCAGGGGGCAGCGTGCAGGGGGAGGCAGGGGACAGCTAGGGTGGGGGCAGCGTGCAGGGGGAGGCAGGGGACAGGTAGGGCGGGGGCAGCGTGCAGAGGGAGGCAGGGGACAGCTAGGGCAGGGGACAGGTAGGGCGGGGGGCAGCGTGCAGGGGGAGGCAGGGGACAGCTAAGGCAGGGGGAGGCAGGGGACAGCTAGGGCGGGGGGGCAGCATGCAGGGGGACAGGTAGGGGGGGAGCAGCGTGCAGGGGGAGGCAGGGGACAGCTAGGGCAGGGGACGGGTAGGGGGAGAGCAGCGTGCAGGGGGAGGCAGGGGACAGCTAGGGCAGGGGACCGGGGCAGCCAGCTTGCAGAGGAGACAGCTCAGAGACAGGACAGAGCGCACAGGGCACAGTGTGCAGGGCCAGGTGAGGCAACCTGGGCAGGCGGGGACAGTCAGGACCAACCACCATCTCCATCAGCATCCTCTGCCACAGGAACCCCAACCCCACGAGAACCTCCTCCTCCTACTCCTCCTCCCCTTCTCTTCCTCCTTCCTGCCTCTCCTCCCTCTTCCTCTCCATGCTCCTCTTCCTCTCCTCCCTCTCCCTTCTCTTTTCCTTCCCCTCTCTGTTCCTCTCCTTCCTCCTCCTTCCCTCTCTCCTCCTCTGTCTCCATCCCTCTTTCCAGAGCCCTGCTCAGCTCTGGCTCATGGTGCCTGAGACTGAACCTGGGACCTAGGAGCCTCAGGCAGGAAAGTCTATTGCAGAACCACGATGCTGCCTCCTCTGCCAAGACACCATCTTATTCATTTATTACTCTCTCTAGGGCCCCACCGGCAAAACCTTTATCTCAATTAGCAGGAATTGGCTTTTTCAAAAAGCAGTCTGTTTCTTTTAGGATACTTCTTTTTTTTATGTTTTATTTATTTATTGGATAGATAGAAATTGAGAGGAGGGGGAGAGTGAGCGAGCTCCCCCCCCCCCGCAGGTGGAGGGGTGAGGGCTTGAACCCGGCTTTTTGGTCACCGTAACATGTGCGCCCCACCAGGTGCGCCACCACCCAGCCTCTCTTTCTGGACATTTCTGAGCTGTGACTAAGGGATTAAATTGGCCTCATGACCTATATTTCAGTGCCACGTACTGGAGCGGCTTCATTTTCTTTTATCGTTTTATTGGGGGATTACTGGTCTACTCTGATGTTGACACAGGGGCCGGTTTCTCACCTCCCGCCGCAGATGTCTGCAGGACACACTCGCCCCACCCAAGGTTTCCCACCAGCATGACCTGGGCCCCAGCCCCCCCCCCCCCACACACACACACACACTCCCCAGAGCGCGGGTGCTGGGTGCTGGGTGGTTTCCATGGCGCCTCGGTTCTCGGCCTTGTCCTCTCCTCCTCCCTGGCTCAGTGACAGCTGCGAATCCGGGCAGAGCTCAAAGCCGCTGCAGAGAGGCGCCAGCCTCCGTTCAGTGGCAAAACCACTGTCGCCATCTCTCCAGGGAGGGAAGGAGGGAAGGACGTTAGGGAAATCACCCCTCTCCTGGTTTCTTTTCTTTATTTTTATTTATTTGTTTCCCTTTTGTTGCCCTTGTTTTATTGTAGTTATTATTGTTGTTGTTATTGATGTTGTCATTGTTGGATAGGACAGAGAGAAATGGAGAAAGGAGAGGAAGACAGAGAGGGGGAGAGAAAGACAGACACCTGCAGACCTGCCTCACCGCCTGTGAAGCGACTCCCCTGCAGGTGGGGAGCCGGGGCTCGAACTGCGATCCTTATGCTGGTCCTTGAGCTTTGCGCCACCCACGCTTAACCCGCTGCACTACCGCCCGACTCCCTTTTTCTTTTCTTTATTATTAACTTTTAGTGAGAGAGAGGGGGCCCGGGTGGTGGCACCTGGTTGAGCGCATGTGTCACAGTGCTCCAAGACCCGGGTTCGAGCCCCCCCCCGTCCCCACCTGCAGGGGGGAGGTTTCACAAGGGGTGAAACAGGGCTGCAGGTGTCTCTCTGTCTATCACCCCTTTTCCTCTCAATTTCTGTCTCTATCCAATAAATCAGTAAATAAATAAAGATAACAAACTAAAGAAAATGAGAGAGACTGACAGTCCAGAGTCCTGCTCAGCACTGGCTTGTGGTGGTGCCGGGGATTGAACCTGGGACCTCAGCGCCTCCGGCATGAAAGTCTTTTGCAGAACCCTGATGCTATCTTCCCAGTATAGTAATTAAAAATAAATAAAGAGTTCAGGGCCGTGGCTTGGCACAAGTTTAAGTAATCAAGTTTACTACATGGCGGCACGGAATATTGCTTAAGTCGGCAAAGTGGCAAATACAAGAGCAGCCGGGCCCTGAGGCCACGAGTTAGTTACCGGAGTCCATGTGGACAGGCCCGGGAGGAGCAGCCATGAGCTGCACAGGAAGTGAGGGAGCCGATCAAGGAACCTGATCAAGGAACCTGACTTCCGGCTGCTGATGCCAGCACGTATGCTAATGACGTTCCTCAGCCATAGGCCATATGCTCATAACGTCCCCAAATCCTATTCAGGTGGCGCTCAGCATCCCCTCTCAGTTTCAGACTGACTAGGGACTCCCAGTGAGACAGATGGACAGACAGACAGACAGACAAACTTACCTGCCTGATCCTAGTCCTAGGCAGGTGACTGGGGGCAGCCACCTTGAGAGACCTCCTTTCCCAGCTGATGACAAGCAGACCAGCCGCCCAAGGCAGAGAAATCAGTCCTGCTCTCAGGGAGGGGCGACCTTGTGTGAAAGGTTCTCTCACCCTGGGCAAGAAATCATGGGTGAACATTTATTGGGTGGAGGAAGGTATGCAGGAGGCTCCCATGTATACAGTTTTCACTACTCTGGTTTTCTCTCCTCCCTCCCATACCCTCTTATTTTCAAAGAGAGAGAGATGACAGCGTCAGAGCTTCTCCTGGTGCTGTGACACCACCATTTGGTGCCAGGGCTCAAAGCTAAACTATATGTACACAAACACACAAAGCACATGCCCCACCTGTTGGTCTGTCAAGGTATTAAATTGCTGGAACCTTCTGGTAGCTCTCTGTTGGCATCATGCTAAGGAAATGGTTTTCTCTCTGGCAGCCCCCCACTTCTGCCCCCCGCCCCAGTAGCATGGGTCCTGCCTTTTGTCACAGAAGCCGAGGAGGTCCTCAGGGACCTCATCTTGGAATGGCCGCTGTGTAGATGGACAGCAGGTGCTCGAAGATGGGCTTAGTGGCCCCTAATCAGCCTGGGGTTTGTTTATTAGTGTTTGTGTCTCTTACCAACCTTCTAATAAAATGGGGTCGTTCAAGGAACGGCTGTGTGAGCAAGAGCCATGGAACAGTGCTCTTTTTTTGTCAGTTTAAAAATATCTATTTTACTTCTTTATCATTTATTTCTTAGAGACAGAGAGACATCAAGAGGGATTGGGGGGGGTAGTGAGGGGGAAAGACACAGAGACATCTGGAGACCTGCTTCACTCGTGAAACTTTCTCCCTGCAGGTGGAGACTGGGGACTTGAACCCAGGTCCTTGTGCGTTGCGACTCGTGGGCTCAACTAGAAATGTGTCACTGCCCATCTCCTGATGTCCTTTTTATTCTTTCTTTTCTCTCTTTCTCTCCCTACCTCTCTCTCCATCTTTTTCTTCCTCTCTCCTTCCCTCCTTTCCCTCTCTCCCCTTACTTATCCCTTCTTTCTCTGTGTTCCTTCCTTTTGTCTCTTTCCTTCTCCACTCTCTCCTCCTCCTCCTCCTCCCCTCCTTCCCATCTCTCTCCTGCCTTTTCTCAAAAGGAGGGACACTTTAGGGCCGCTACAGATTCTAATCTTCTTCACCTTAAAGGAAGGTCGTATAAAAATACATGCCTGGGAGCAGAAGGTGACACTGTTACAATGTGCAAGGACCTGAGTTCAAGCCCCAGATCCCCACCTGCAGGAGGAAAGCTTCCCAAGTAGTGAAGCAGTGCTTCAGGCGTCTCTGTCTCGCCTCCCCTCTCGATTTCTCCATCTCTATCCAAAATCAATAAATAAACAAACTTAAAAAAAGAGTGAGTGCTGTTTCTACTACTGAAGTCACTTGCCTTGTGCTTAGAAACACTTTTTTATTTTATTTTATTGGTATGAGGGTTATTACTGGGGTTTGGTGCCTGCCTATCTACTCTGTTCCTGGTTGCCATTTTTCTTTCCTTTTCTTCTTTTCTTTCTCTGCTTCTTTCTTTCTTTCTCTCTCTCAAAAGCACTGTTTTTGTGTCTTCTGGATGACTTACTTCACAGAAGCCAGGAAGCTAGCATTGTAGGGCTCTAATTCAGTACATAGAATGGAATTGAATAAGATAAACAGAAAGACAGAAAGAGAGTTCATCTCCGTAAAGAAAAATGGTCTGTTCTTCAGCAACATAGATTTTTTTTTTTAATTGTTGTTTTTACTTGGCCACCAAAATATTGATCCTTGCTTGTGTCTTTTTTTTAGATGGAGTGAGAAAGGGAGAGGATGACTAATACCTCACTTGCTAGACAAATAGCTGAGGAAGAGAGAGAAACTAATTGAAATCAGTGTGTGGGTGTTCGCATGTGCTGAAACGGAAGGGGGTTGGCACTTCTGTGCCCATCAAAGTGGGGGATTTAAGAAGAAAGGATGGAAGAGAACCCCAGACAGAAAGCTTCCACTGTATAAGGCTAGTATGGACTCTCTAACTTAACTCAGGAAATGGAGTCAGGAAGAGCTTCTGCATTCAGAGATCTGTTGGTTTTTAAGCTCTTCAACAGACTTTTAAAAATTTCTCCTCCTCCTCCGCCTCCTTCTTTTCTTTTAGTATAGGCTGAGGCTGTGGGAATTAAGTGAAAATTAAACATAAAAATCAAAGAGAGGGACCAGCCGGTGGCACACGTGGGTAAGCGCTCACATTACAATGCACAAGGACTCAGGTTCAAGACCTTGGTCCCCACCTGCCAGGGGAAAGCTTCACACATGCGGTGGAGCAGGGCTGCAGGTGTCTCTGTCTCCCCCTTCCCTCTCAGTTTCTCTCTGTCTGTATCCAACAATAAAAATAAATAATACTATTTTTTAAAAAAGAGGGGGTTGGGCGGTGGCGCACCAGGTTAGGCGCACTTAGTATGAAGCACAACCCGGTTCGAGCCCCAGCTCTCCACCTCCGGTGTGTGTGTGTGTGGGGGGGGGTGCTGGTCACTTCACAAGTGGTAAGCAGGTCTGCAGGTGTCTGCCCCCTCTGTCTCCCCCTCCTCTCTCAATTTCTCTCTGTTCCATATAATAAAAAAAAATTTTTTTAAGGAGACAAGGAAAGGTTTTAAAAAAAATCAAGAGAAAACGGGGTACACTCCCATAGCATTCCTCTGGCAACACTGCCCCCTGGTGGACACGATGACTTACTGCCTGTCAATCATTCCTGTGGAGACCTTTCTTTGGAACCAGGAAAGAAGTTTCTGGGCAGGACTCTTAGAGATTAGTGTTTCTCTCATTTAACATGTCTGCAGCCCTGCTTCACTGCTTGTGAACCTCCCCCCACTTCAAGTGGGGAGCGGGGGCTTGAACCCTGCTCCTTATACACTGTAATGTGTACTTTTAACTAGGTGCTTCACATAGAAATAGTTGTGTTTCTCCCTCCAGACCTCTCCTGACCTCTTTCTCTTCCCTCTCTACCTCCCCCTTCTCTATTTCTCTACGCAATTAAGAAAAATATTTTTAAAAAGAAAAAGAAGCCTTTCTGTCTGTTTATATCCTCACTTAACAAAGATCTTGCTGTCTGTTTCACATGCCAGCAAGAGGGTTCTGTAGAAGCAGAAATGAGGCAGATAGCTCACCCAGATAGCCATAGGCACAAGTTCAGGTTCAAACCCAGCCCCCACCACAGTGGAGGATTCTTACGTGCTATAGTGTCCCTCTCTGCCTGTCTCTTTCTCTGAAACAGAGTGAAGTCCCAGTAAAAACAATAAACAAACAAAACCCAGAAACAGCACAGCCAACACAAGAAAGAGCTTCTACTTCTCTCAAACTCGCTTCTCTCTCTCTTTTTTTTAAATTTAATTTATTTTTTTATTAATGAGAGGGATAAGGGGAGAGTGAGAGAGAGAGAGAGAGAGAGAAAGAAAGAAACAGACATCACTCTGGTACATGTGCTGCTGGGGATTGAACTCGGGACCTCATAGCTTGAGAGTCCAACACTTTATCCACTGCGCCACCTCCCGGACCACGGTTCTCTTTTCTTTAATCTTCTTCTTTATGCTTCCCAGTGCAGTCATAGGCACGAGGATCATTTCATTATGCACGGGGCTCCCAAAGTTCTCTTTTGACCCTCACTCCCCCTCCTTCCCTCCACAGAGTCCTTTGCTTTGGTGCAACAAGACACCATGTTGAGTCCACATTTTTGTGCTCTCCCTCCCTGTCGCTATTCCTTAAGTCCCGCTAATAAGTGAGATCATTGGCTATTTGTCCTACCCTTTTTGGCTTATCTCACTTAAAATGGTGTCTTCAAGTTTCATCCAAGAGCGTGCAAAGGAGAGGATGATAAGTGTTTCTGTTTCTGTTGGGTAAAACCCCAGGGGGGAAATTGCCGGGTTGTAGGGTAGGTCTGTTTCTAGTGTGGTACTCAGTTCTTGAGGCCAGCCTTCAGCTCTTCAGCCTTTCAGTCTCCTCAGCAGCACACACTTCTGCCTTTTTTGTCTTCCAGCGGGGAAAGTGGTGCGGGGAAGACTGAAAGCACGAAGCTGATCCTCAAGTTCTTGTCAGCCATCAGCCAGCAGTCTCTGGAGCTGACCTTGAAGGAGCAGACGTCCTGTGTGGAGCAGGCCATTCTGGAAAGCAGGTATTTCTTTTCTCGTGTTTTCTCGTTCCCTTATTCCTCAGAGGTGCCACTTGTAGGAGAGAAGGAGGGAGGGTGGGAGGGTTGCGGTTTCTCTTTCTCTTGCCTCTCCTGATGCCTTGAGCAGAAATCTCAATGTGCATGGGGGGATTTCCGGTGCCCTGAGGAACAGCTTCCAGTCAGGTCTGCTCCTGGCATTGGCCAGGTTGGGTTTGGAGGAGACTCTGGTTTTTTGTTTGTTTGTTTGTTTGTTTTGGTTTTTTGCCTCCAGGGTTATTGCTGGAGCTCGGTGCCTGCACTATGAATCCACTGCTCCTGGAGGCTATTTTTTCCATTTTATTGGATAGACAGAGAGAAATTGAGAGGGAGAGAGAAAGACAGACGTCTACCTGCAGACCTGCTTCACCACTTGTGAAGTGATTCCTCACTCCCCCACAGGTGGAGAACGGGGGCTCGAACCCGGATCCCTGTGTGGGTCCTTGTGCTTAGTATTATGTGTGTTTAACCGAGTGCTCCACTGCCCAGCACCCTGAAAAGAGATTCTGAAGGGACCTGTCAGCAGCTTCTTTCTACCACATGGTCCAGGTGTAGCCTTCGGGGGACCTTGCCATCAGCAGAAAACTCCTCTTTGACTAAGAGGATGTATCCTGATATCTATCCCCTACTCAACCCTTCCCCTCACTCTTTCCTTTTCTTTTTTTTTTTTCTTTTCTAACAATGTTGTATTTTATTATTTTTATCAGAGCCCGGCTCAGCTCCGGCTTTTGGTGGTGCTGGGGATTGAACCTGGGATCTCAGAGCCTCAGACACGACAGTCTTTTGACTTAACCATTATGTAGTTATGTTGAGCTATTCCCAGCCTAACACACACAGCTTTTGAGAGCAATGGGCTATTCTGAATCTGCCAGGGAGCAAGTTCAGCACTCTGTCCAGTGTCTAGGAGCCTCTAGACTTTTGAAAAAGTCGCCCTCTGACATTTTATTTTAAAGACATTATTGCCTCGTGCTGACTTGCACCTGATGAGCTTTTAGGATCGATGGAGACTTTGCAGACCCTGCTGTTTAGACGTAGTCCAGGACCTGGGGAGGTAGCTCAGTGGTAGTACCCAGGCTTCTGCATGTATACAAGCATCACCCAAAAGAGGGAACAAGTAGGATTATTCCAGAGTCACTCAGCTGCCACCGCGGTTACATCTGGAGACCTGCTTGGGTCTCTGCTTTGCTCCTCCTTCCTTTTCTGTACCTGTACACTGAATTTTTTAATTAATTTTTTTTTATTACCACCAGGGTTATTTCTTTTTTTTAATATTTATTTTATTTATTTATTCCCTTTTGTTGCCCTGGTTGTTTTATTATTGTAGTTATTATTGTTGTTGTCGTCATTGGATAGGACAGAGAGAAACGGAGAGAGGAGGGGAAGACAGGGAGCAGGAGAGAAAGATAGACACCTGCAGACCTGCTTCACCGCCTGTGAAGTGACTCCCCTGCAGGTGGGGAGCCGGGGTTCGAACCGGGATCCTTATGCCGGTCCTTGTGCTTTGCGCCACCTGCGCTTAACCCGCTGCGCTACAGCCCGACTCCCACCAGGGTTATTTCTGAGGCTTGGTGTTGACACAACAAATCCACTGATTTCAGCAGCCGTTCGTTTTCCTTTTTTTTTTTTTATTCTTTCTTTTTACTTGATAGAACACAAAAAAAATTGAGAGGGCTGGAGGAGATAAAAGAGGGAGAGAGAAAGAGACACCTGCAGCGCTGTTCCACCACGTCAGAAGCGTCCCCACTGCAGGTTGGGACTGGGGGGCTCAAACTTAGGTTCTTGCATGTGGTGACGTGTATGCTTAATTGAGTGTGCTGTCACCGGGGCCCTAGTTTTTATTTGCTTTTTTATGATCTGCTGTTTTAGGGCGGAAGTACATAGCATAATGGTTATGCAAAGAAACTCTCATGCCTGAGGCTCCAAAGTCCCAGGTTCAATCCCCCACCATAAGCCAGAGCTGAGCAGTGCTCTGGTTAAAAAAAAAAAAAAAAGGCGGGGGAGGGGTGCTGGTAGCCCAGTGGGTTAAGCGCACTTGCACAGAGCGCAAGGATCCCAGTTTGAGCCCCTGGCTCCCCTGCAGGGGGATCACTTCAAAGGTGGTGAAGCAGGTCTGCAGGTGTCTGTCTTTCTCTCCTCCTCTCTTTATTTCTTTCTGTCCTATCCAGCAACAGCAGCAGCAATGGCAAACGCTAGAAGAAGAAGCAGCAGCAATGACAACAATAATAATTACAACAAAGGGTAGCAACAAAAAGGGGGAAAATGGCCTCTAGGAGTTGTGGATTCATAATGCAGCAATAACCCTGGAGGCAAAAAAAAACAGTGTTTAAATAAATGAAGCTTTATCATAGGTATGGGGAATAAAATATATATATGTGCTGGTAGGTCTTGAAATCTGTCCCCACAATAAGAGTTTGAGGAAGCTTCAGGAATTGCAATAGAAGAAGGTTTTGCAGAGGCAGAAATAGTATCTCACCCCTTTATCCATTTGGAGCAAAACCCAAATTGTTTGATGAGTTTCCCTCCTTCCCCGCCACACAGTGATGAGTGGGATTTGAGAGGTGGCACACTGAAGTTTCTAGAAGTCTAGTGGCAGGGCTCGTTTCTTTGTAGTAGCTGGCTGGCGCATGGAAGCCCAGTTAATCTGTGCAGGGCTGAGCCACCCCCACCTCCCGACCCCTCTGTGAAGGGCTCTTTTTGCTGCCCAAGAGAGCTCTCCAGCCATGAGATCTCTTCTCGGGGGTGGAGATGCCTGATGGCCTCATCGTAGCCAGTGTGCCCTGCAGGCTTGGCTCTGGTGTGACTCAGCACTGTCCCGGCCGCTGTTTGTGACTTCTGATCTTTCTGGCAATCGTGCGCATTGACGTGTGTGAGAAGCATGTGTCCTGGGGTTGGAAACTCACCCTCTCGCCCTTTGGTCCTGCAGCCCCATCATGGAGGCGTTCGGCAACGCAAAGACCGTCTACAATAACAACTCCAGTCGCTTCGGGAAGTTCGTGCAGCTGAACATCTGCCAGAAGGGGAATATTCAGGGCGGGAAGATTGTAGATTGTATCCCATTTCGGTTCCATTTGGTTCCCTGAGTGGGAGCTCTTCCGGCCGTGAGTCTGTTCCGTCAACAGGAGGAGGAAGAGGCGTCAGCTGGGAGCTTGGTTTGGGGTTCACAACATGTCATTGTCCACTCTGCCCTGAGGCAGAGCCCCATTCCCTGAAAGCAGACTTCCAGAGGTGGGGGGAGTTCTGTTAGGATCCCTTGATGGCCTTGCCATGGGGCACGTAGACAAGGTGACACAAGAGACTCAGCCGGTGGCCCCACTGCACAGGAGCCCTTCTGGCTGAGCATAAGGGCAGCTGAAGAATGTGGTGTGTTTTTTAATTTTTTTTAATTATCTTTATTGAGTAGAGACAGCCAGAAATTGAGAGGGAAGGGGGTGACAGAGAGACACCTGCAGCACTGCTTCACCACTCACAAAGCTTCCCCCCTACAGGTGGGGACCGGGGGCTCAAACTTGGGTCCTTGCACACTGTAACATGTGCACTCAACGAGGTGCATTTCTTTCTCTCCTCTTTTTTTTTTTTTAAAGACTTTCTTTTAAAAAATTTTTTTATTTTTCCTTTTGTTGCCCTTGTTGTTTTATTATTATAGTTATTATTGTTGTTGCTATTGATGTCATCGTTGTTGGATAGGACAGAGAGAAATGGAGAGAGGAGGGGAAGACAGAGGGGGAGAGAAAGACAGACACCTGCAGACCTGCTTCACCGCCTGTGAAGTGACTCCCCTGTAAGTGGGGAGCCGGGGGCTCGAACCGGGATTCTTACACTGGCCCTTGCACTTTGCGCCATGTGCGCTTTACCTGCTGCGCTACTGCCTGACTCCTGGTGCATTTCTTTCTATGGTATTTAGTTACTGCTTTATTAGTGCTCAGTGTCGTCTGTAATTATGCTGGTAAAGAACCACACTTCTATTCTTCCTTCATTCCTTCCTTTCTTCCTTTCTCTTTCTTTCTTTAAGATTTACTTATTTATTTTGAATGGAGACAGAGAGAAATTGAGAGGGAAGTAGGAAGTAGAAAAGAAGAGAGACAGAGACACCTGCAGACCTGCTTCACCACTTGTGAAGCTTCCTCCCTGCAGGTGGGGACCAGGGGCTCGAACTCCGATTCCTTGTGCCTGGTAACATGTGCTCTCAACCAGATCTGCTACCACCTGGCCCCTTTATTTTTCCTTTTATTGATAATATGAAAGGTTTCTTTCATGTGTGTCAAAATCTGTTTTATTTATTTTAGATAGTTAGAGAGTTCCACACTGGGAGAGGAAGAAGGAGCCCAGGGCACCACTCAGTTACATGCAATGCTGGGGATGTAACTGGGATCCTCAAGCATGTCAGCCCCTCCAGCAGCTTAGTCATCTCCCAGACAACACACTATTCTTTTTTTTCCAGAAATGTTTTTTTAAAATATTTATTTTCCCTTTTGTTTCCCCTTGTTATTTTTTGTTATTGTTGTTATTGATAGCATCGTTGTTAGATAGGACAGAGAGAAATGGAGAGAGGAGGGGGAGAAAAAGACAGACACCTGCAGACCTGCTTCACCGCTTGTGAAGCGACTTCCCTGCAGGTGGGGAGCCGGGGGCTCGAACTGGGATCCTTACACCGGTCCTTACGCTTCACACCACGTGTGTTTACCCTGCTGCGCTACCACCGACTCCCAACACACTATTCTTGTCTCCCATCCCCAGCCTGAGAAATTGGATTCATCAGCAGATACTCAACGTTCGCTACTGGAATTCAGCTCTGTCTGTTCTTACTCCCTCGTGGAGCACCATAGACTGTGTCTGAAATGGGATGTCAAGTTATTATTATATTGCTAGGACCGTGCTGAATGTAGCCATGTCATTCTGCATAAATATTATGACAGACTGTCCAAATAGCCTTGGCTTTGTTTGCTTGTCTTTCAACACGAGAAATCTCAGTGACAAAGGAATAAGAAATTGTCATCACTGGGGTGGCAATGATGAGAAAATTAAGGGCTGGTGGAAGGGGGCCAGGCAGTGGTGCACCTGATTAAGCGCACACATTTCCAGTGTGCAAGGACCCAGGTTCAAACCCCAGGTCCCCCGACCTGCAGGCGGAAGCCTCACAAGTGTTGAAGCAGGGCTGCAGGTGCCTCGCTGCCTCTTTCCCTCTCTGGAGTTCTCTCTGTCCCTATCCAATAGTAAATAAACATATATTTTGGGGTGCGGGGTGGTGGAGGGTGTCCCATCCTTTTTTTGTTCCTTGACTCACCATTGCTTTTCACATGAAGATTTATTAGAAAAAGTAAGTAGGCGGAGTGGGATCTCTTTTTCAGCCACAATAACCATTTCTGGAAATGTTCAGTTTGTGCTAACTTGTCTTAGAGCCGGACTCTGATTTCTCTCCACAGAACCGAGTAGTCAGACAGAATCCGGGGGAGAGGAATTATCACATATTCTATGCACTGCTGGCAGGGCTGGAACATAAAGAGAGAGGTGAGTGGATGGAGACCAGCCGAGATATATCAGCATCAGAGACTTCGTTTCTCCTTTAAGACACATCAGTAAATGAGAAGTTATCTCTTTGCATTTCATTGATATTCTTTTTAATATTTTATTTTATCTGAATGAAAGGGAGAGAGGGAAAGACACTGAGAGCACCAGGGCGATGCACAGCTCTGGCTTATGGTGGTGCAGGGGATTGAACCCAGGACCTCAGAGAGTCAAGCATGACTGTCTTTTTTTTTTTTGCCTCCAGGGTTATTGCTGGGGCTCAGTACCTGCACTATGAATCCACTGCTCCTGGAGGCCATTTTTGTTGCTACCCTTGCTGTTGTCATCATATTATTGTTGTCATTGCTGCTGTTGTTGTTGGATAGGACAGAGAGAAATAAAGAGAGGAGGAGAGAAAGACAGATACCTGCAGACCTGCTTCACCACCCTTGAAGCGACCCCCTCCCCTGCAGGTGGGGAGCCGGGGGCTCGAACTGGCATCTTTATGCTGGTCCTTGCACTTCGTGCACATGTGCTTAACCCGCTGCGCTACCGCCCGATCCCCACATGCGTCTTTTGCAGAACCATGGTGCTGTCTCCCCTGCCTGATGTTTAAACCAGTTGAAACAAAACTTATGAGAGCAAGAAAAGAACCTGGGTTCAGCTTATTTCAAAATTCATCTATTTTTAAATTTTTTGCTTTATTTCATTTTGGATATAGGCAAAGAGGTAGAGGAGAGAGAGAGAGAGAGAGAAACACCTGCAGTACTGCTTCACCACAGGTGAAGCTTTTCACCTTCGTGGGGACCGGGGACTTGAACCTCGGTCCTTAAGCATGGTAACATGTATGTTCTACCAAGTCCGCTGCTGCACCACTGATATTATTTATTTTCTAATGAGAAAGATAGGAGAAGAGAGAGATAGAACCAGACATCACTCTGGTACATGTGCTGCCAGGGATTGAACTCAGGATCTCGTAACTGAGAATCTAATGCTTTATCCACTGTGCCACTTCCCGGACTACAACAGAGAACTTTTTTAATAGGCTGGGCAGGTCGAGCATCAGTCCTGGGGTCCTGAGTTCAGTCTCCAGCATCTTATGTGCCCGAGCAACGCTCTGGTTCTCTCTCCTGCTTTCTTCTTCTTCTAGCGTTTGCCCTTCTTCCATAGCCAGTCAACAGCATCAGGTTGAAAGCTGTCAGGAGCTGCTTGTTGCTGGCTTTGAAAGTGACTGGGATCCTCTCTCCTGCTCATTAGTTAATAAATAAAGAACTCTTTTCCCAAAGGGAGCACTTGTGAAAGGTAGACCTTTTATTCAAGTGGAGTATCTGTGAACAAACACATGAAGCATGATTGCACAACCTCATGGCTTCTCCCAGAGTAGCTGTATCCACGTGGAAATAAGCATAGTGAAAGACAGGCCTCACAAAGATGGCATCAGACCGGTCAGACATTCGCGAGAGATCAGCAGGATGGAGACGCCTGGAGAAGAAGGCGGGAGGTAGTGCGACTCTAGTTTACAGAACCAGCAAGCCGGATGCCCCAGGTTTGATCCTGGACACCACTAGGAGTCAGAGTTGACAGTTCTCTGGTCACAGAAGGAGGGGAAAAGATAAACTACTCTGTTTTTGGTTGTTTGTTTGTTTGTTTTAATCTTAGTACAGAGTGGGGCATAAGATTCCAGAATTTGGGAGTCAGGTGGTAGCTCAGGTGGTGCAAAGCGCAGGAACCAGCGTAAGGATCCCAGTTCAAGCCCCCGGCTCCCCCCCTGCAGGGGAGGAGGTTGCTTCAAGTATGGTGAAGCAGGTCTGCAGGTGTCTGTCTTTCTCTCCCCCTCTCTGTCTTCCCCTCCTCTCTCCATTTCTCTCTGTCCTATCCAACAATGACAACAACAATAATAACTACAACAATAAAACAACAAGGGCAACAAAAGGGAGTAAATAGATAAATAAATAAATAAATAAATAAATAATTTTTTTTAAAGATTCCAGAATTTTCTGTGTAATTTTAAAATCACAAAGTGATCACTCTCTTAGGTTCTGTCATAGCCTAACAGGGTAAGTACTGATCATTATTTTTTGTTGTTTGTTTGTTTTCAGAAGAGTTTTATTTATCTGTACCAGAAGACTACCACTACTTGAATCAGTCTGGATGTGTAAAAGACAAGACAATCAGTGACCAGGAATCCTTTCAGGAAGTTACTGTAAGTTGGGACCGATTCCATTTTCTGTTTAAAAAAAAAAATTGAATGAAAACAGGAGTGATTCTTCCTGTCCCATAAACATTTTTCCTGCCCTGTAAGAATAGGTTCTTTCGGAAATCAGGCTGTAGCACACTGGGTTAAGCACAGGTGGCGCTAAGTGCATGGACTGACTAAGGATCCCGGTTCAAGCCCCTGGCTCCCCACCTGTGGGGGAGTCACTTCACAGGTGAAGCAGGTCTGCAGGTGTCTGTCTTTCTCTCCCTCCTCTGTCTTCCCCTCCTCTCTCCATTTCTCTCTGTCCTATCCAACAACAATGACATCAATAACAACAACAACTACAACAATAATAAAAAGCAACAAGGGCAACAAAAAGGAAAATAAATAAGTAAATATTTTTAAAATTTTTTTAAAAAAAAGAATATGTTCTTTCTTCTTGTTCTAAATCATGATAAAAACTTTTCCAAGCTAGAAGAAACTTCAAAGGATGCCATTCCTTCAGGAGATAGTTGATACGGGCTGGGGAGCTAGTATCATGATTCTTCAAGAAGACTTTTGTGCCTGAGGGTCTGCGGTGCCAGGTTCAATCTCCAGCACCACCACCTGCCAGAACTGAGCTGAGCTCAGGTGAAATGGAAGAGAAGAAGAAGGAAGAAGAAGAAAGTTGACTATAAATCTCTTCCTCTCATTTGTAATAAGTAAAATAAGGCTTGGAGACTGGGCGGGGGTGCGCTCAGTTGAGTGCATTTATTATCTCACACAAGGGCCCAGGTTCGACCCCCACTCCCTACCTGCAGGAGGACACTTCTCAAACCGGGAAACAGGTCTGCAGGTCTCTCTCTGTCTCTCACTCTCTCTCTGTCTGTCTCTCTTTCTCCCTCTCTCTCCTCTAAATTTCTCTCCTATCAAATAAAATGGAAAGGAAAAACTGGCATCTAGGAGCAATGGATTCGTAAATAAATAAATGAATAATAAAATAAGTCTTCAAAAAAGGAAAGAGAGGGCTGGGTGGTGGCGCACCTGGTTAAGTGCACATGTTACAATGTGCAAGGATCCAGGTTCGAGTCCCCCCCCCCAGCCCCCACCTGCAGGGGGAAAGCTCCACAAGTGGTGAAGCAGTGCTGCAGGTGTCTCTCTGTCTCTCTCCATATCCCCCCCTTCCGTCCTCTCAATTTCTAGCTGTCTCTTTCCAATAAATAAAGATAATAAGAATTTTAAAAAAGGGAGTTGGGTGGTAGCACAGAGGGTTAAGCACAGGTGGTACAAAGTGCAAGGACTGGCATAAGGATCCCAGTTCGAGCCCCTGGCTCCCCACCTGCAGGGGAGTCACTTCACAGGCAGTGGAGCAGGTCTGCAGGTGTCTGTCTTTCTCTCCCCCTCTCTGTCTTCCCCTCCTCTCTCCATTTCTCTCTGTCCTATCCAACAATGATGACATCAATAACAACAATAATAATAATTGCAACAATAAGACATGGGCAACAAAAGGAATAAGTAAATAAATATTTTTTTTTAATTTTAAAAAAATAAAAGGAAAGAAAATTTCCTTCCCAGTTTTCTTTTGGTCACTGTTCCCATGCCAGCATTCTCCATTCACACACACCCTCATGTTAGCTGATAGGAACATGCTAGAATTAATACTCTGTGAATACTCAGAATACACATAAATAGCATAGATAAATTGTCATGCTTTTTTTTTTTTTTTTTTGACATGGAGGCAGACAAAACTCGTGAGATTTTTCCCTTTCTTTTTCCTTTTCATTCTTTGTTAGAGAACAAAGCATTTGTTATCAAAGTGTATTAGTGTGGACAGTAACTAGCAGGCAAGAAAGCCTAAGAATGGTGAAAGGTGCTGCACTGACAGTCACTGGCTACCAGGATGCCCCAGGCATAGCTCCCCTCATGTCCTGGACACATTCCTCGCACAATTAATTTCCTTCTATTGATCATTTAGGGGCAGCATTTTCTGAATCTGTTCTTGTGACTCCAAGGCAACTTTGGGAATCTTCCCCCCCCCCACCCCCCACTTCAGGTGGGGACCAGGAGCTTGAACCTGGGTTCTTGTTCATACTAAGACTACATACTGTTGACTACTAAGGTCAACAGTGTCATTTTTATTTATTGTAGCATGTTATTTTCAGTAATAATTTCAAGCTCTCACTTTCATATATATGATTGTTGTATTTTACCAGAGAAAGAGAAACTAGAGTACTATTCCAGTATAGGTGGTGGTTCCAGGGATTGAACCCAGGGCCTCACTGAGCCATCTCCCCCAACTGCTTATTTTCTCTTCTGTCATTATCTATGAAATTTTTTTTCTTTTCTTTTTGTTTTTAAAATATTTATTTATTTATTTATTCCCTTTTGTTGCCCTTGTTGTTCTATTGTTGTAGTTATTATTATTGTTATCGATGTCATCGTTGTTGGACAGGACAGAGAGAAATGGAGAGAGGAGGGGAAGACAGAGAGAGGGGGAGAGAAAGACAGACACCTGCAGACCTGTTTCACCACCTGTGAAGCGACTCCCCTGCAGGTGGGGAGCCGGGGGCTCCAACCAGATCTTTAACACCCATCCTTGCGCTTTGCGCCATGTGCGCTTAACCCGCTGCACTACCGCCCGGCCCCCTCTGTGACTTTGCTTTTAGGTCTTACAATGAAAATGTCACCTTTCATGACAACATGATGGCCACACTATAGGAGCATCATGAGAAATACCATCATCAGCGGCAACCAGCTTCCCTCTCTCTATTTTTAAATATTTATTTATTCCCTTTTTTAGTCCTTATTGTTTTATTGTTGTAGTTATTATTGATGTCATTATTGTTGCATAGGATAGAGAGAAACGGAGAGGGAAGGGGAAGACAGAGGGAGAGAAAGATCGACACCTGCAGACCTGCTTCACCACCTGTGAAGCGACTCCCCTGCAGGTGGGGAGCCGGGGCCTCGAACCGGGATCCTTATGCCTGTCCTTGCTTTGTGCCACCTGCGCTTAACCCGCTGCGCTACAGCCCGACTCCCCCCTCTCTGCTTTGTTCAGCATTCTGCAGTCAAGAATGACACAGATCATTTTAAAAGGAGTCCAGGGGCTGATGGAACAGCTCCCCTGGATAATGCACAGTTTTGCCACATGCACAATCCAAGCTCAAGGCAAGCCCCCCACCGCTTTGGGGGAAGATTTGGTGCTCCAGTCTGTTCATCTCTTTCCCCCTCCCTGCCTCTAGCTATTAAAAAAGAAAAGGAATTCAAACTCTAGCCGCTAAGGCTGAGTTTATTTTCACAGTTTGATTTATTTAATAATGAGGAGCAGGGAAGAGACCAGAGCATCACTCTGGCACCTGCAGTGCTGAGGATTGAACTCAGGATCTTCCACTTGCGAGTCCAACGCCTTATCCACCGCACCACCTCCCAGGCTGCAAGAGCTGTCTTTCCACCTCGATTTTGTGATTGGAAACCTGAGTCATTTTCAGAGTTGGAAAACTTGGGAGTAGTGCCAAGTTTCATATTATAAATTGACATGAACAATGGCCAGGGAGCTGGCTCAGCAGGGAACACGCAGCGTGTGTGGGCGCGAGATCCCATACAGATCTTTAAAAAGCAACGGGGGACTGGTAAAGTGGCTCACTCAGTGCACTGCTTTACCACATGCACAAGGCAAGTTCGAGCCTGGCCCTCACTGCATTGAAGGAAGCTTCAGTGCTGTGCTGTTTCTCTCTCTCTCTCCCTCCCTCTGCCTCTCTGTCTCTAATCAAAATAGGAAGGAAAGAAGGAGAGAGAGAGGAAGAAAAAGAAGTATGTATTTCTGTATATATGATATAATGTTGAGTTATATGTTTTAATTCCTTTGCAATCAATTACATATATACTACCAGATCATGTAAAATACCATCTATACATAATATGCACATATTTGCATTACGATAATGTCATGTAATATTTGTATTTAATAAGAACTTGTGCAGCCTGGCTGTGGGCGCACCTGGTTAAACACACACGTTATCCTGCGCGATGACCCAGTTTCAAGCCCCCGCTCCCAACCTGCGAGGGTGAGGGGTTGACGTTTCACGAGTGGCACAGCAGGTCTGCAAGTGTCTGTCTTCCTCACTATCTCCCTCTCCCCTCTTGATGTCTCTCTGCCAACCAAATAAAATAGAAACAAAAAGGGGCCGGGCAGTAGTGCAGTGGTTTAAGCATGAAGTGCAAGGACAGGCGTAGGGATTCAAGCTCGAGCCCCCGGCTCCCTGCCTTCGGGGGGTCGCTTCACAACCGATGAAGCAGGTCTTCAGGCGTCTTTCTCTCCCCCTCTCTGTCTTCCTGTCCTTTATTGATTTCTCTGTCCTACCCAACAACAATGACAGCAATAACAATAATAATGACAACAATGAAAAGGGAAAAAAATAGGCTCCAGGAGCAGTGGATTCATAGTGCAAGCGCCAAGTCCCAGCAATAAACCTGGAGGCATTAAAAAAAAAGAAAGAAAGAAAGAAAGAAAGAAAGAAAGAAAGAAAGAAAGAAAGAAAAATAAAAGGCCAGCAGGAGTGGTGGATTCATAGTTCTGGAGATAACCTTGGTGGCAAAAAAGAAAAACGCATTTCTATAACATCTCATCATGCACCATCAAGCTACTCACTTCACCTTCTACCCGTGTTTTTTTGGTAGTCAGAGTCAGTCCTTGATGTGTGTGCGATTCCATCCCTCCTGACCTGGTTTTTCACTCAGTTCGAGAGACAGAGAGAGACTGCAAGCCCCAGAACTCTCCCCACTACCGTAACCCCCTCCCCTCTGGTTGTACTTGAACTGGGGTTCAAGCCTGGGCTGCATTCAAAGCATGACAGGTGCCTACCTTCTGTGCTATCTTTCTGTCTCCCTTCATTCCCAACATCTCATTTGTTCATCATTCACCTGGTGACCCTCTTGCTTCGAGAATCTCCTTATGTGCAGAGAGTTATGCAGATGTAAAGCAACTCAGATCCACCTTAAAACTATTTTATGTACTTATTTATTGGAATAGAGACAGAAACCAAAAGAGGAATGGGAGATAGAGAGGGAGAGAGACGGGCTAGGCAGTGGTGCACCTGGTCAAGTGCTCACATTACAGTGCACAAGGACTGGTGTTCAAGCCCCTGGTCCCCACCTGCAGGGGGAAAGCTTCACAAGTGGTGAAGCAGGGCGGCAGGTGTCTCTCTGTCTCTCTCTCTCCCCCCCCCTCCATTTCTCTGTCTATCCAACGCTAAAAAAAATTTTAGGGGAAAAAAAGAGAGGGAGAGAGAGACACCTGCAGCACTGCTTCACTGCTTGTGAAGCTTCCCCCTGTAGATGGGGGACAGGGGCTTCAGCCTGGGTCCTTGTGCCTGATAGCATATGCACTCAGCCAGGTGCACCACCACATGTCCCCTCTCTGTGTCTTTTGAGCCCAATGAACCTGGTTCCTTTCTGGCCCTTGGTGGTTGGGAGGGTAGCCTCTATTAATCATCCCTCCCCACCCCCAGACACACTGCCACAGTGGCCTAACTTTTATGTGCTTCTTAAAGACTGTTGACAGCATTTTCTGTAACTCTGTGCCAATTTTTGGAACCGAATTGCTGTTTGGCACTGCCGAGCCATCCTGAGAATTTCCCAGGGTTCCCGGTTTCTTACACCCTAGTGGAGAGAAAACAGGGTAATTATACTAAGCCTTTAAGTGGCTCCCCCTAGGCAGAGGGTTGGAGATGGCTACTAAAACAGTTGTAAATTGATGCTAAAAGACAATCAGTATACCAGGCTCTGGGGAATGGCACTGAAAGCTCACCCAGGCTGGTGAGAATTGGCTGCAACTAAGAAATAAGCCCCTGGTGTGATGAATGTGGTGACTGCTCAGCCCACACACCTGCTGACTCATTCATTCATTCATTCATTCATTCATTCATTCACTCACTCACTCACTCACTCACTCACTCACTCATTTAATCATTCACTCACTTAATCATTCACTGGGACTCAGCAAGCAAGTTGAAAGAGGCAGGATATCTTATTAATTCAGTGGCTTCCCACCTCCTTCTAAGATTTTCCTAGACATTTCAAGTTTTTCACCAAGAATTTTTTTTTTAAATCATTTCATACAGGGTTGTGGGGGGGGGGGATGGCTTGCAGTAATACTTTCAGCACGTGGGTACAATTCTCACCTCCCAGTGATAGGTGTCTGCCAAACACTCACTCCAGAATTAGGTCTTCCTCTACCGCCATGCACCAAAGGAACCCAAGGAACACACACACACACACACACACACACACACACACACACACACACACACACTTCACTCCTACTCCAGAATGTTTTGGTACGATACACCACACCTAGTCCAAGTTTTATTTCTTTTTATTATCGATTTGCTATTGATTTACGAAATTATGTGTCAGCAGGGCTATAATTCCACATCGTTCCCACCACCAGAGTTCTGAACCCCAAGTCCCTCCCTCCATTGCAAAACCACCATGGTTCTCCCAAGGCTGCAGACATGGGTTAGCCATCATCTCTACAAATACCCGTCTACATCTGTACATAATTGCCCCCTTTTCCTTCCAGGTCCAGTCCTCTCTCCCACTCCAAGCCACACATGACCCTAGTACTACATGAAATATTTCTTTTTCATGCCCTCTCTCTCAACATGATAGAGCTGGAGTTCAGAGCCCCCTTATCCTCTTCCTTCTATCACTTCACCCCCACTGGGAGCATGGGTCCAAGTTGTTTTGGGGGTGCAAACGGTAGGAGTTCTGGCTTCTGTCATTGCTTCTCTGCTGAAATTGGGCGTTGGCAGGTCAATCCATACCCCCAGCCCAAGTTTCACTTTGTATTTTCTTTTTCTGTTCTTATTTCTCAACTTCTCTCCATGAGTGAGAGAATCCCATATTCATCCTTCTCTTTCTGGCTGATCTCTCTTAACGTGATTTCTTCAAGCTCCATCCAAGATGATTGGTGAAGGAGATGGCTTCATCATTACTTTTTATTAGTGATTTAATCATTTTTAACATCTGTGTTGTATATAAATATCACACATTTCTTAGCCACTCATCTTTCCTTGGGTATCGAGGTTGCTTCCAGGTTTTGGCTATTACAAAGTGTGCTGCTATGAACATCTGTGTATATGGAACTCTTGGCATGAATGTACTTGTTTCCTTAGGATATGTCCCCAGGACAGAGTTGCTGGGTCACAGGATATTTTGTTTTTCAAATCTTCTGTCACTGTGAACTTTGTTTTTTCTTTTTAAATGATATTTCCTTTCTGTGGTCATTTGAAGATGAATGTGCAAAGTTTTTTTTTTCCTTATTTTTTTTTATTTATTTGTTTGTTTGTTTTTAACCAGAGCACTGTTCAGCTCTGGCTTATGGTGGTGCGGGGGATTGAACCTGGGACTTTGGAGCCTCAGGCATGAGAGTCTGTTTGCATAACCATTATGTCATATCGAATCCATTGTAGAAAATGACTACATCTACCCTCCACAGTTTTTTTTCTTTGTGAATTAGTGCTATGTCCTAAATAAATAAGGAAAATATTAATCATAGCAAAGAAAAACACCAACTTTTGCTCAGTGGCTGATAGTCTGATTTATTCCTTGGCACTGCTATAAATCTTGAAGATAAGAAATGAGTCTAGCAGCCCAGGAAGTGGCACAGTGGATAAAGCTGTGGACTCTTTTGAACATAGAATATTGAGTTTGATTCCCAGCAGTGCATGCGCCAGAGTGATGCTGTGGTTCTGTCTGTCTTATTAATGAATAAGTGGTTGTTTAAAGATAAATCATTCTGTATTCTTTTTTTTTTATATTTGAAGTTATGTTTATTTTTTTTAAAAAAATATATTGTTTTCTTTTTTTTAATTTATATATATTTATTTTTATTTTCCATTTGTTGCCCTTGTTTTTATTATTGTTGTTGTTATTGATGTCGTTGTTGGATAGGACAGAGAGAAATGGAGAGAGGAGGGGGAGAGAAAGATAGATACCTGTAGACCTGCTTCACTACCTGTGAAGCGACTCCCCTGCCAGTGGGGAGCCAGGGGCTTGAACCGGGATCCTTACGCCCGTCCTTGCACTTCACGCCATGTGCTTAACCCGCTATGCTACTGCCGGGCCCCCTATTGTTTTCTTTTTATGAGAGAGAGAGAGAGAGAGAGAGAGAATGATTACAGCACCTTTCAACTTGAGTTTATAAGGTAGTGCTGGGGATTGAACCTGGGGCCTCAGGTAGGCATGTGAGTCCTATGTTCTGGTGTTGAGTTATCTCCTGAAACGTGTGTGTGTGTGTGTGTGTGTGTGTGTGTGTGTGTGTGTGTGTGTGTGTGTGTTAGCAGTAGAAAAAGAACAACAAGAAGAATCATCACAAAGGCACCAAGCCCCATTAATAACCCAGCAATAAATAAACAAATAAATAAGGTTAAAGTAATAATTTATAGTCCTAAGACAAATTTACATCTCTTTCATCTCACCAACTTAAGGTCTGTCATTCAGGAATTTCATCTTTGTTTATTTGCTAAAGGCAATGTGAGACTTTTCGGGACTGGGCAGAGCTACACATGTTACCCTGCACAAGGACCAATTTCAAGTTTTTGGTCCCTACCTGAAACTTCACAAGCACTGGAACAGATCTGTAGTTGTCTCTATGGTTGTTGTTGTTGTTGTTGTTATTTATTCCATTTTGTTGCCCTTGTTGTTTTATTGTTGTCGTCATTGTTAGGACAGAAATGGAGAGAGGAGAGGAAGACAGAGGGGGAGAGAAAGATAGACACCTCAAAGAAAGCACAGCTCAAACAGGGATCCTTACGCCGGTCTTTGCGCTTTGCACCACGTGCACTTAACCCACTGTGCTATGGCCCAACATTATTATTGTTGTTGTTGTTGTTATTATTATTATTATTATTGGATAGAGACAGAATCCCAGGCTCCATATGGATGTACCAACCACAGGAGGCTTCACCAACTATGGAGCAACTTCACCAACTATGTTCTCTGTTTAGCTCTCTCTCTTTATTATCTTTATTTGATATGGAGGAGGACATAGGGGCCAGGTGGTGGCGCACCTAGTGAGGACACATGTTACAATATACAAGGCCACAGGTTCAAGTCCCCGGTCCCCACCTACAGGAGGAAAGCTTCACAAGTGTTGAAGCAAGGCTGCAGGTGTCTCAGTCTTTCTCCCTCTCTACCTCCCCCTTCCCTTCCTCTCAATTTCTGGATGTCGCTATCCAATAAATATAGTTTAAAAAAAAAAAAAAGCTTAAAGGAAAGAGAGGATAGAAGGAAGGAGACAGAGAGACACCTGCAGCCCTGCTCCACCACTCGTAAAGCTTTCCTCCTGCAGGTGGGGACCAGGGGCTTGAATCAGGATCCTTGTGCACTGTAATGTGAGTGCTTAACCAGTTGCTCCTCTGCCTGGCCCCCAAGTGTCTCTCTCTCTCTCTCTCTCAATTTCTCTGTCTCTATCCAATAAATAAAGAAAATATATTTTTGAAGGTGTATTAACCACGAGAGAGGAAGAGTGAAAAGGAGAGAGAGAGAAAAAAAAAAAAAAAAAACGGAGCACTGCTGTGCCCTATGCTATGCCAGGGATCGAACATGTGACCTGGCGCTTTTAATGTCAACCTTCTAACCTCTGCACCACTTCACAGGCCACTGCCAAGTGCTTCTTAAGTGATCCTTGGTTGGTCGTCCTGCATCTCTTAATGCAGCTGCCACTCCCTCCCTGAAAATTCTGGCTCTGACTTCTGCTTCCCTGTCTATTGTTTCTGCCCTTTGTTTCAACTGGATTGTTTTTCCCCTGGAAGGAAATGAAACAGTTCCCATCTCGAACAGAATCTGTAGTTGTTTCCTTTGGCAGTTTCTGTTGCTTCAAAGCGCTGTGTGGCCTCCTTCTCTCCCATCTCCTAAGTCGGCTGTGATTGTGGGCCCAAGTTCTCCTTGAAGATCTTTTGCATTGCTGTTGCTAACAACTGCATCCTAGCTTATGGGAATGTATACTTTTTTTTTCCCCTGAAAGATTTGATCTTACTTCCCTATAGAAAAAGAGAAACCGGGAGTCGGGCTGTAGCGCAGCGGGTTAAGCGCAGGTGGCGCAAAGCACAAGGACCGGCATAAGGATCCCGGTTCGAACCCTGGCTCCCTACCTGCAGGGGAGTCGCTTCACAGGCGGTGAAGCAGGTCTGCAGGTGTCTGTCTTTCTCTCCCCTTCTCCATCTTCCCCTCCTCTCTCCATTTCTCTCTGTCCTATCCAACAGCGATGACAACAACAATAATAACTACAACAATAAAAAAACAACAACAACAATGGCAACAAAAGGGAATAAATAAATAAAATAAAAATTTTTTTTTTTAAATTTAAAAAAAAAAGAAAAGAAAAAGAGAAACCTTAGACATAACTCAGAAGACTCTAGGCTTCAGTCATTTTTTTATGTATTTATTTATTTTTCTATTTTGTTGCCCTTGTTATTTTTTTATTGTTGTTAGATAGGACAGAGAGAAATGGAGAGAAGAGGGGAAGACAGAGAAGGGGAGAGAAAGATAGATACCTGCAGACCTGCTTCACCACCTGTGAAGCGACTCCCCTGCAGGTGGGGAGCTGGGGGCTGGAACCAGGATCCTTACGTCAGTCCTTGCACTTCACACCATGTGCACTTAACCCGCTGTGCTACCGCCCAACTCCCGGCTTCAATCATTTTACAGGCATGTTGGGAACAAACTCGCTAGAAATGCCTATTTTCTGTTCATTTTTTTCCAAAGCATTTTTGCCAGTTAATGTCCATTGACTACTCAGAAGCCAACATCAGACCTTAAACTCCACTTGTGAGTGAAGATGTGACCCCTGCCAAGACTCAGTGAAATCTTATCCACCCCCACACACACACCAAGGTTTATGTGTAAGAAAACAAGCAACATTCTGTTCTGCCTTGATATCTGTACAGATCAAAGCATTTCTTCTTTTTTTTTTTTAAGAATTTATTTATTCATTCATGGGAAAGGTACGAGGAGAGAAAGAACCAGATATCACTCTGGTACATATGAGATAGGGGAAGGGAGGAGAGAGAGAGAGAAAAAACCAGAGCATCACAGTGGTATATGCAATCCCAGGGATCAAACTTGGGGCCTCATACTATTCACAGTGCCACCTCCTTGGGCAGCAATAAAAGCATCTTTCTTTCTTTTGAAAAAAAAAATTACTTATTGGATAGAAACAGGGGGCGGGGGTTGGGCGGTGGCGCAGCAGGTTAAGTGCACGTGGCACAAAGTACAAGGACCGGCATAAGGATCCCAGTTTGAGCCCCCGGCTCCCCACCTGCAGGGGAGTCACTTCACAGGCGGTGAAGCAGGTCTGCAGTCGTCTTATCTTTCTCTCCCCCTCTCTGTCTTGCCCCCCTCTCTCCATTTCTCTCTGTCCTATCCAACAACAACGACATCAATAACAACAACAATAATAACCACAAGGGCAACAAAGGGGGAAAAAAAAGAATCAGAGAGAAGGCAGGGCTAGATAGCATAATGGTTATGCAAAGAAACTCACGCCTGAGCCTCCAAAGTCCCAGGTTCAATCCCCCCACCACTACCAGCACCACCACCATGAGCCAGAGCTGAGCAGTGCTCTGGTGGAAGGAAGAAAGGAAGGAAGGAAGAAATTGAGATGGAAGCGGGAGAAAGAGAGAGACAGAGAGACAAACGCAGCATTGCTTTACTGTGTGTGTGATGCTCCCCCCCCCCCCCTGCAAGTGGGATCTGGGGACTGGGGCCTTGAACCTAGGCCCTTGTACATATTAACATACACACTCAAGCAAGTGCACCACCACCGGGTCCCCAAAAGCATTTCTTTTCTGCTGTCATTACTCTAAATGAAGTGAGTCTTTGTTTTTTGGGATTTTTTTTGTTACTTTAGTGAGAGCGATACAGAGGAAAGATACAGAAAGAGAATCCAGAGAAAGCATTGTTCAGCTCTGGCTTGTGGTGCTGCTGAGAATTGATCCTTTGACCTCAAAGCCTCAGAATGAGAGCTAGTTTGCATAACCATTATGCTGTTTCCCCTGCCAGGCAGGCTGTTCTTTTCATGTTTTGTTTGAGTCTCACTCCGATTGGCCGGTTCTTTCCCATGTCCCATTCTCTGCTGTGTTCCAGTGGTCATGCATCTGGTTCTTGTTTTCTTGCCTCTGAAGCAACCGCTGATGTTTTCATGGAGACGAGTGAGCACTTTTCATCTTTAGTCTTTAGTCCCAAATGGACGTCAGAAGAGTTCCTGTCAGCTTGTTTCTTCCTTTGCAGGCAGCCATGGAGGTGATGCAGTTCAGCAAGGAGGAAGTGAGGGAGGTGTTGAGGTTGCTGGCTGGAATACTGCATCTTGGGAACATCGAGTTTATCACCGCTGGGGGCGCCCAGGTCTCCTTCAAAACGGGTAAGTGTTTATCTCTGTGCCTCCCTCTCTTCCTTCCTGGGCTTATTCCTCACAGGCAAAAGAGCCCCAAAATACTTCCTGTCTGTCCCTGGAATAGTAGGTGTGGTGGGGTTTACCCAGTGTCTGGAGTAAGGGAGCAGCCAGCTCCAGGTCAAGGCCTCTGAGAGGGTGTCAGTGGCAGAATGGATGAAGCAGGAATGTGGGCTGCAGAGGGCAAAGGGTAGCAGCGAGCTGACTTTGTCATAGTTCTTGAATCACTCTTTAAGCTTTACAGTTGATAGGAATAAGGCATGTGGGCACAAAGGCTGAGAAATCAGTTCAGAAGGACCAGGGGTACAGACCAGTCCTTCACCCTTGGTCTTGGCACCTCTTCATCATCTTAAAATCAAAGACCCCCCCCCAAAAAAAAAAAAAAGCCTTTAGTTCATGGGGGTCATCTTCGTTGTTGCTAGTCATATTAGAGTTGAAAACAGGCATTTTAAACATTTTTTTAAATATTTTTGTTTTATTGGAGGGGGCGTGGCTGGGGAGACGGTATACTGATTTCGCAAAAGACTTTAATGTCTGAGGCTCTGAGCTCTCAGGTTTGATCCCCAGCAATACCAGAAGCTAGAGCTGACCAGTGTTCTCATCTCTCTTTATCTCTCTTTTAATATTTTTATTTTAATTTTTTTAATATTTATTTATTCCCTTTTGTTGCCCTTGTTGTTTTGTTGTTGTAATTGTTCTTATTGTTGTCGTTGTTGGATAGGACAGAGAGAAATGGAGAGATGAGGGGAAGACAGAGATGAGGAGAGAAAGACAAACACCTGCAAATCGGCTTCACCGCTTGTGAAGCGACTCCCCTGCAGGTGGGGAGCCGGGGGCTCGAACCGGGATCCTTGCGCTTTGTGCCACATCGTTTAACCCCCTGCACTACCGCCCGACTCCCTATTTTAATTTTAATGAAAGAGAAAGAGAAATAAATACCAGAGCACTGCTCAGCTCTGGCTTATAATGGGACTGAGGATTGAACCTGGGACTTTGGAACCTCCAGCACAGAAGTCTTTTATAGAACCATGTATGCTATCTCTCCTGCCCTGAAGCCTTTCCAGTCTATTTCAGAGTACTAATGCAAACCCTGTTCTGTGTTAAAATGATGTTTTGCTCAAAAAGACTTTTCTGAAACAAAATCCATGAGATGGGGCTGGTGAGATAGCTCACCAGGGAAGACACCTGCTTTGGCCACGTAGGCAGCCCAGGTTGGAGCCCCCAGCACACCGCCTGGGAGCCACACAGCACTAGGAGAAGCTTCAGTGCTGTGGTGTGTCTACCTACCCTGGTCCTTCTCCAAAGAAACAGAAACACAGAATTAACACTTGCTCTAGAACTTCCAGCTGGGGGAAGCAGGAATGTTCACTGCTCTCAAGTGTCTCTCTGTATCTTTAACTTGCAGTGTATCTGGGGTCCCATTTCCTGTTGATTCTGGGGGGGGGCTGTGCATTCACTTTGGCCTTGTGCTTCCTTTCCAGCCTTGGTCAGGTCCGCAGAGTTACTTGGACTGGAGCCAGCACAGCTCACGGATGCCCTGACCCAGAGATCCATGTTCCTCAGGGGTGAAGAAATCCTCACGCCTCTCAACGTTCAGCAGGTAGACGCGTGTGGCCAGCACAGCTTAGTTTAAGACACTTTGGAGGGAGTCAGGCGGTAGCGCAGTGGGATAAGCACATGTGGCACAAAGTGTAAGGACCGGCAGAAGGATCCCAGTTCGAGCCCCCAGCTCCCCACCTGCAGGGGAGTCGCTTCACAGGCGGTGAAGCAGGTCTGCAGGTGTCTATCTTTCTCTCCCCCTCTCTGTCTTCCCCTCCTCTCTCCATTTCTCTCTGTCCTATCCAACAACAATGACATCAATAACAACAACAATAATAACTACAACAATAAAGCAACAAGGGCAACAAAAAGGGAATAAGTAAGTAAATAAGTTTTAAAAAGATACTCTTTGGGGGCATGGAGCTGACTGAGGCGAGCAGTACACACCTTGCCCTGTGTAAGCCTCTAAATTAGAATCCCAGCTCCACATGGGCAGTGCAGTTCCATGGATGGCAGACCAGACCGGTGCTGTGGTGTCTCTCTTCTCTCTGCAAGTTAATGAATGAAAAAGAAAAATTGACCTGGGAATACATCTCACTTGTGATACAGTTGATGTACAATGCCACTTACCCAGCATAAAGAATAAGTGAGCAGGGGACACGTGGTGGCGCACCTGGTTAAGTGCATGTGTCACCATGCACAAGGCCCCTGGTTCAAGCCCCCAGTCCCCACCTGTGGGGGGGGGGCTTCATGAGTGGGGAAGCAGTGTTGCAGGTGTCTCTCTATCGCTCCTTCCTCTCTCAACTTCTCTCTGTCTCTATCCAATAATAAATAAAAAGTTGGGTAGCACAGCAGGTTAAGTGCACGTGGCGCAAAGCGCAAGAACCGGCTTAAGGATCCCAGTTCAAGCCCCCAGCTCCCCACCTGCAGGGGAGTTGCTTCACAGGTGGTGAAGCAGGGCTGCAGGTGTCTGTCTCTCTCTTCCCCTCTCTGTCTTCCCCTCCTCTCTCCATTTCTCTCTATCCTATCCAACAATGATGACATCAATAACTACAACAATAAAACAACAAGGGCAACAAAAGGAAATAAATAAATATTAAAAAAACAAAAACAAAAAAATGAATAAATAGAAAGTTGGGACTGGGTGGTGGTGCACCTAGTTGAATGCACATATTCCAGTGCTCAAGGTCCCGGGTTCGAGCCCCCGGTCTCCACCTGCAGGGGGAAAGTTTTGAGAGTGGTGAAGCAGGGTTGCAGGTGTCTTTCTGTCTCCTTCCCTCTCTGTCTCCCCCTTCCTCTCAATTTCTGACTGTCTCTATCCAATAAATAAGCAAAGACAATAAAAAAAGAACTTAAAAAAAGATGATTTTCAAAAATTTAAATAAATAAAGATCAAGCAAACGTTTACAAAAAACATGCATGTCCTCACTGGCTGGATAGGTGACCCTGTGTGACGTGTCCTCCCTGCAGGCGGCGGACAGCAGGGACTCCCTGGCCATGGCGCTTTATGCCCGCTGTTTTGCGTGGGTCATCAAGAAGATCAACAGCAGGATCAAGGGCAAAGATGACTTCAAATCCATCGGCATCCTTGACATCTTTGGATTTGAAAACTTTGAGGTAGGCTTTCCCTGAGTGGGACGCTGGCGTCCTTCCTCAGCCACTCATGAAGCCATCGGAAAGCTGCAGCTGGCAGCAAACGTGGGGAAGGGGGTTTCCTCAGCAGGTGTAGCTCACCCTTGGCTGTCCTGGCAGAGGCACTGAGGGAGCTTGCTGAAAGGTTTCTCCTCTCCTCTAGGTGAATCACTTTGAGCAGTTCAACATCAATTATGCAAACGAGAAGCTCCAGGAGTATTTCAACAAGCACATTTTCTCTCTGGAGCAACTGGAATACAGTAGGTATGTATTCAGAGACTTGCGATTCAAGAAACATCAGGGGCAGGGGAGATAGCATAATGGTTATGTGTTGGTATTCTTTATATTGGTTTGGTCCCCTTCCCCCCACCTAGGTAACATCCACAGAGAAATAAAAAAAAATGCCCGTCGAGGCAAGTAATGTCCCCCAGAGGCAAAAAAGGTCCCCCCCCCAGGCTTTCCCTTGGCAGCACACTGGTTCTTGTTGGCCGCTTACATGTTCCTCCATGTTTGTGCCAGTTTCTATTTTGAAAATGCCTGTACGATATAGGTTTCTGTTCACCCCACACCCCTGATACTGTGGTCATTTAGTTAAAAAGAAAAGGGGGGATATGTTGGTATTCTTCATATTGGTTTGGTCCCCTTCCCCCCACCTCTAGGAGATTGTGGCTTAGCCCTGCTAGTTTCACAGGGGCCACTTGTCCCCGCCACAGAACCCCGACTGACTGGCAGATTTGTTGCGGCAGCCGCAAGAGAAGGATGCAGGACAGATCTGTGTGGTGATTAGTTTGGTTTAGTTTATGAATCGTTGTTCGTGAATAAAGAAATACAGCTTCCCGGCCCAGCCGTGTGTGGCCGAGTCTTTGCCTACCGCTGCGAAGCTAGCCCGGCCTGCTGGAGCGAGCCCTGAACTTTAACGACAGTTATGCAGACAGACTCTCATCCCTGAGAGTCTGTATCCCAAGTCTCAGGTTCAGTCCCCCGCACCACCACAAACCAGAGCTAACCAGTGCTCTGTTAAAAATAAATAAATAAATAGGGAGTCGGGCTGTAGCGCAGCGGGTTAAGCGCAGGTGGCGCAAAGCACAAGGACCGGCATAAGGATCCCGGTTCGAACCCCCGCTCCCCACCTGCAGGGGAGTCGCTTCACATTCAGTGAAGCAGGTCTGCAGGTGTCTATCTTTCTCTCCTGCTCTCTGTCTTCCCCTCCTCTCTCCATTTCTCTCTGTCCTATCCAACAATGACAACAACAATAATAACTACAACAATAAAACAACAAGGGCAACAAAAGGGAATAAATAAATAAAATAAATATTAAAAATAAATAAATAAATAAATAAGGGGCCGGGTAGTGGCGCACCTGGTTGAGCGCACATATTACAGTGCTCAAGGACCCAGGTTTGAGCCCCCGGTCCCCACCAGCAGGTGGAAAGTTTCACCAGTGGTGAAGCAGTGCTGCAGGTGTCTCTCTGTCTCTCTCCTTCCTTTTATCCAGTAAATAAATAAAGATAATTTAAAAATTAAAATAAATTAATAAATAAAATAAAATGAAGTGCAAGGACCCAGGTTCGAGCCCCTGATCCCCACCTGCAGTAGAAAAGCTTCATGAGTGGGACAGTGCAGATGTCTCTCTTTCTCTCTCCCTATCACCCACTTCCTTTTCAATATCTGTCTTCATCCAATTAATAAAGATAAGTTTTTTTTTTAAGGTTTACTAGTCCAGGAGGTGGTGCAGTAGATAAAAAATTGGACTCTCAAACAAGAGGTCTTGATGTCAATCCCTGGCAGCACATATACCAGAGTGATGTCCCATTCTTTCTCTCCTCCTATCTTTCTCATGAATGAATAAATAAATAAATAAATAAATAAATAAAATATTTTAAAAAGAAAGAATAACATGGGTCCAGGCAGTGGCACACCTGGTTAAATGCACACATTATAGTGCGCAAGGACCCAGGTTCAAGCCCTTGGTCTCCACCTGCAGGGGGGAATCTTCACGAGAGGTGAAGTAGGGCTGTAGGTGTGTCTCTCTGTCTCTCCCTCCCGCTCCCCTCTCAGTTTCTCTCTGTCTCTATCCAATAATAAATAAAAGCTTTAAAATAATAAGAAGAGCAGCCAATAGATAGATAGATAGATAGATAGATAGATAGATAGATAGATAAGAACAACAACTTGGGGGACTCATCTGTGGTGTACCTATTTAAGCGGACAGGTTAGAATGCAGACCTGTGACCCCCTTTCCCACACGGGGAAAGCTTCACGAGCAGTATAGCTGCAGGTGTATCCAACAAATAAATAAATATCTAAGGGGCCAGGTGGTGGTGCACCTAGTTGAGCACACATGTTACAATGCGCAAGGGCCCCCCAGTTCAAGCCCTTGGTCCCCACCTGCAGGGGGAAGGCTTTTCAAGTGGTGAAGCAGAGCTGCAGGTGTCTCTCTGTCTCTCTCCCTCTCTATCTCCCCTCCTTCTTGATTTCTGGCTGTCTCTGTCCAATAAATAAATATAATAAAAAAATTTTAAATAAATAAATATATTTTTTAAATATATGAATGCGTGGTCTGGGAGGTGGCACAGTGGATAAAGTACTGGACTCTCAAGCATGAGGTCCTGAGTTCATTCCCCGGCAGCACAAGTTACCAGAGTGATGTCTGGTTCTTTCTCTCTCTCTGTCTCTTTCTCATGAATAAATAAATAAATTCTTGGGAGTCGGGTGGTAGCGCAGCAGGTTAAGCACAGGTGGCACAAAGCACAAGGACCGGCGTAAGGATCACGGTTCAAGCCCCCAGCTCCCCACCTGCATGGGAGTCAATTCACAGACTGTGAAGCAGGTCTGCAGATGTCTGTCTTTCTCTTCCCCTCTCTGTCTTCCCCTCCTCTCTCCATTTCTCTCTGTCCTATCCAACAATGATGACATCAATAACAACAACAATCATAACTACAACAATAAAACAAGGGCAACAAGAGGGAATTAAAATACATCTATAAAGATTTTTAAATAAATAAATTCTTTTAAAAATATGAATGCTAAATTTCTGGAGTCAGTCACTGAGTTCATTTTCAAGCTGGGTGTTTCTGTAACTTGACTTTTTTTTTATAATGTTTCTGCAGAGAAGGCCTCGTGTGGGAAGATATTGACTGGGTAGACAATGGAGAATGCCTGGACTTGATCGAGAAGGTAATATATATATATATTATACACTGTGGGAGAGGAGTTCAGAGTCCCAGGGGTGGCCAGCTGGGCTGATTCATGCTTATGGGAACCAGCTCACTTGTGTGGACACGCAGTTCAAAGAGGTGAAGGCTGCGAACACAATGGACCTTGTGGAAACATGCATGGAAATGTGTGAGCTGGAGCTGAAATACTTGGCAGGTCCAAGCCTATTGTTTCACTGAACTCAGTATTTTAGACACAACCATGTGCACCTCAGCTTCACTTAGCTTTTGAGTCACCGTCACAAACCTCACTGGGGTCAATGTTTTGTCCACAAAATTGCAATGAATTCAGCCCTTTTCAAAAAATACTTTATTAAAAATATTTACTTATTTATTTTATTTTTTAATGAGAAAGAGACCAGAACACTGCTCTCAGTTCTGTCTTATGGAGGTGCTGGGGATTGAACCTGGGACTTCAGAGCCTCAGGCTTGAAAGGCTTTTGCAGAACCATTATGCTGTCTCCCCAGCTCTGAATTCAGTCTTGATTTTTTTTTTAAATTTATGTCTATGGAATAATTTTAACAATTCAAACTTTGTTGTTTTTTTAAGATTTTTTTAATTATAATTTATTTATGAGAAAGATAGGAGAGAGAGAGAGAAAGAAACAGACACCATTCTGGTACATATGTTGCCAGAGATTGAACTCAGGACCTCATGCTTGAGAGTCCAGTGCTTTATCCACTGTGCTACCTCCCAGACCATCAAACTTCATTTTCACTTTTTCTAGTATCATTCTGAATTTTTTTTTCAGTACAAGCAGTGAGTTTACTTTGTAATTGTCTGCTGGAAAACCTGAACTGGAATTGGTGTATTACAGCAAAGTAAAAAACTCCGGGGTTTGTAGGGGGAGGGAGGGGAAACACAGGTCCACAAAGGATGATAAAGGACCTAGTGGGGGTTGTATTGTTATATGGGAAACTGGCAAATGTTATGCATGTAGAAACTATTGTGTTTACTGTCAAATGTAAAACATTAATTCCCCAATAAAGAAATTTTAAAAAATTATCTTCTGGAAAGGGAAAGAATTGTAAACACTGGGGGCCAAGCGGTGGTACACCTGGTTAAGAGCACGCATTATAGTGTGCAAGGACCCAAGTTCAAACCCCTGGCCCCCACTTGCAGGGGACAAGTTTCACAAGTGGTGAAGTGGGTGTCTGCAGGTGTCGCTCTGTCTCTTTCCCTCTCTAGACCCCCATCCCCTTTCAATTTCCTTCAATCTCTTTCCAATAATAAATAAATTAAAATGATTGTTTTTAACTGTCAAAAAAAAAAAAAACACTCAGAGAGGCATGCATTCAGCTTTTCATTTGGTCAACCTCTCTTTTCCTTCTAGAAACTTGGCCTCCTCGCCCTGATCAATGAAGAAAGCCATTTTCCTCAAGCCACTGACAGCACGTTACTGGAGAAGTTGCACAACCAACACGCTGTATGTCCAAACTTGTCAAATGCTTAATTCTGTCAGAATAGCAGATCTGCGGATTAAGATGACATAGGAGAGCCTTCAGTCATGTTGGCAGCCTAAGTTTTCTTCTTCCCCAAACTAAAGCTCTTCTGTTGCTTGGACTGAGTTACTTGTTGTTGAGCTGACACTGGTTATCACATTGTCTGTTGGAGAACAGGCCCACACGTTTCAAATGTCATATATATATATATATATATATATATATATATATATATATATATATGTATAAGTTATTATTTATCTTGGGTATAAACAGAAAGAAATTGAAAGGGAAGGGGGAGAGAGGAAGGGGGAGAGAGGAAGGGAGAGAGAAACAGAGAGATCTAAAGCACCATTTGTGAAGCTTCCCCACTACAAGTGGGGGTGGGGTTGGGGGTGGAGTTCATACCAAGGTCCTCTTGTATTGTGATGTGTTTGCCACCATCCAGGCTCTGAAATGTCTCTTAAAAAAAAAAAATCGGGAGTCGGGCTGTAGTACAGCGGGCTAAGCGCAGGTGGCACAAAGCACAAAGACCGGCATAAGGATCCCGGTTCGAACCCCGGCTCCCCACCTGCAGGGGAGTCGCTTCACAGGCGGTGAAACAGGTCTGCAGGTGTCTATCTTTCTCTCCTCCTCTCTGTCTTCCCCTCCCTCTCTCCATTTCTCTCTGTCCTATCCAACAACAACAACAATAATAACTACAACAATAAAACAACAAGGGCAACAAAAGGGAAAAAATAAATAAGATAAATATATTTTTTAAAAAGTATTTAAAAAAAAGTAAAAAAAAAAAGAAATCTTAAAAAAAATCTTTGTTAACATAGGATAAGGGAGAACTAGAGCATCCCTCTGGTGTAAGCAATGTCAGGAATAAAACTCAGGACTTTTTTTACTTACTTTATTTAAATGAGAGAGAGAACGATACAGAGATAGACAACAGAGCACTGCGCATCTCTGGAGTCTGGTGGTGCTGGGGATTGAGCCTGAAACTTTGAAGCCTCAGGCATGAGAGTCTTTTGCAGAACCACTATGCTATCTCTCTAGTCCTCAGACTCAGGATTTCATGCTTTTAAGTCCAATGCTCTAATGAATATAAAGAAACTCTTAAACCTGAGGCTCCGAAGTCCCGGGTTCATTCCCTCTGCACCACCATAAGCCAGAGCTGAGCAGTGGGTAAAAAAAAAAAAAAATGAATTTTTAATAATTTAAGACCAATGCTCTGGCCATTGTGCCACCTCTCAGGCCACTTCAAATGTATCTTACCAGACCAAACCCAGCCCCAAAGTTTATATGACTCTCAGTTACTGTCTACTAAGCCCTCTCCACCTTCCCCACACCTCACCCCCCCCACCCCGGGCAAACTCATATCTGTTGTCAGGATCCAAGGGTTTGGTTTGGTTTGGTTTTGTCTTCCTTTTCTTTGTCCTTTCAGATCCTGAGTGAAAGCATCTTCTATTTGCCCTCCTGGTCATTCATTTCACTTCGCACAATCCCCTTCAGTTCCATCCATATTATTGCATATGGAGGTGCCCATCTTTTTCAAGGCTTGAGTACTGTGCCTTGGTATATATAGTCTACCTCATCTCCCTGTATCTATCTGTCCTTGGGCACTTAGATTATTTCCACGTCTTGGTTATTGTAAATCACACTGCATTTGAACTCAGGAACGCGTATGTTTTTTTGAGTTCTTGTTTTTTTATTTATTTGGATACATACCTAAGAGTGGAATTGTAGGGCTAAATTTTTAAAAAGCTGATAGTCAACATAGTCCTCGGTTTTGCTATATCTATACAAAGTTAAAAAGAAGATTTAACTACTATATTGATCTAGAGGAGAATGTAACGGTTTTGAGAAGAGTATATTGCAGTGTATCTTACAGATGTGCCTTGAGCTTTTGAGTTGTTTTCACTGTCTGGTATTTGGATTCCTCTGGCACTTACTGGAAATCAGTCAATGAAATGAAGCACTTGTATTTTGTTTTACTAGAATAACCACTTTTATGTGAAGCCTAGAGTTGCAGTCAACAATTTTGGAGTGAAACACTACGCTGGAGAGGTAACTTTTTTTTTTTTTCGCTCTGCCCCGGTACTCCTTCATTAAAATTTTTATTAGTATTTTGCCCATTTGGTATTTAGATAAATAGTCACTTCAGACCCAGTGAGATATATACTAAAGTAACTTCTCCTCATGGGTCTAGCTGTGTTTTTCTCGTCATTGTTTTAAGAACTGTTTATTTGGGGTTGGGGAGATAGCATAGTGACTGCAAAAGACCTGCGTGAGGCTCTGAAGTCCTGGGTTCAGTCGCCAGGACCACCATCAGGCAGAGCTAAGCAGTGCTGTGGTCTCTCTTTCTCTATCTGTTGTTCTCTAGCTCTCTCACTAAAATAAATGAATACAATATTTTTTAAATTTTTTTAATATTTTATTTTATTATTCCCTTTTGTTGCCCTTGTTTTTTTTTTTTTATTGTTGTAGTTATTGTTGTTGTCGTCGCTGTTGGATAGGACAGAGAGAAAGGGAGAGAGGAGGGGAAGACAGAGAGGGGGAGAGAAAGACAGACACCTGCAGACCTGCTTCACAGTCTGTGAAGCGACTCCCCTGCAGGTGGGGAGCCGGGGTTCGAACCGGGATCCTTCTGCCGGTCCTTGTGCTTTGCGCCACCTGCGCTTAACCCGCTGCGCTACAGCCCGACTCCCTATGAATATAATATTTTTAAAAGAATTATGTATCTGTTAGTGAGAGAACTAGAATATCACTCTGGTACATGGGATGCTGGGAGCTGAACTCAGAAGCTCTTGCTTGAGAGCTCAGTGCTTTACCCACTGCACCACCTCCTGGGCCCCTGGTGGTTGTCCACTACTTGTCATTCTTATTTAAAACATTTCTACCTCTTCTTTTTTTATCTTCTAAAACCAGGTTCAGTATGATGTCCGGGGCATCTTGGAGAAGAACAGAGACACCTTTAGAGATGATCTTCTCAACTTGCTCAGAGAAAGCCGGTATGTCAGTCTACACCCTCAGTTGTAGGCAGTTAGTTATCTGTGTAGATACTTTGAATCCTCAGATATAAAAAAACTAATGTGAATGTAAGTTTTACTCATTACTTTCCCTTGTCAATCTTTTACCTAGTGAAATAGCCTAAGAGACAGAAAAGAATACAAGTGCATGAGCAACAGTTAGAGCGGCCAAGGACCAGATACTGTTACTCACTTGTCATTTAAGTGTTGAAGTGACTTGCCCATAAATGAGCCAAATCTAGTTTTTATCTGGATTCCGTAGCTCAAGAATCTAAACTCAGAGGGACAAAGGGTAGATTACATATTTAAAAAGACTAAAGACTCTCATGCCTGAGGTTCCAAGGTCCCAGGTTCACTCCCTCGCACCACCATAAACCAGAGATATGGAGAAAGACCAGCTCTTTGCCACACTTGTGGTGGGAATGCAGACTGACTGGACCAGTATGGAAAGCAGTATGGCTAGTCCTCAAACAGATAAAAGACCTTATGATCCAGCAATACCATCCTTAGACATAATTTTTTTTAATTAGTGATGTAATACTGATTTACAAAATTATAAAATCACAGAAGTATAATTCCGCACCATTCCCACCACCACAGTTCTGTGTCCCCACTCCCTCCGTTGGAAACTGCAGTAGTTCTCCCAAGGTCACAGATATAGCTTGACTATTATTTCTATAACTATATAATTTTCCTATAGAATAAAAGGAGCACTACTGACAATTAAAAAAAAAAGAAAGAAAATATCATGTCCTTCAGGATAAAAATAGGTGGAACTAGAAGTAAATTTTTATTTATTTATTTATTTATTTATTTATTTTAGCAGCATTCTGCTCAACTCTGGTTTATGGTGGTACAGGGGATTGAACCTGGGACTTTAGAGCCTCAGGCATAAGAGTTTATTTGCATAACCATTATGCTATCTACCCCATCCCTGCCTCACCCTAACTAGTGAACTAACTAGTTATGGAAGGTAGCCACCTGGTGGTTTCATTCACATGTGAACTATCTAGGCTGAAACACAGGAACTTGGAAGGAGGGAAAAAAATGTAGCCAACCCATCTCTAAGACCTTGGGGGGGAGAGAGGGTGATGACAAAGCTTTGGTGGTAGGAGAGGCGAGGAACTGTACACCTAATATCTTATAATCTTTTAAATCGGGAGTCGGGCTATAGCGCAGCGGGTTAAGCGCAGGTGGCGCAAAGCACGAGGACCGGCATAAGGATCCCAGTTCGAACCCCACACCCCCACCTGCAGGGGAGTCGCTTCACAGGCGGTGAAGCAGGTCTGCAGGTGTCTATCTTTCTCTCCTGCTCTCTGTCTTCCCCTCCTCTCTCCATTTCTCTCTGTCCTATCCAACAATGACAACAACAATAATAACTACAACAATAAAACAACAAGGGCAACAAAAGGGAATAAATAAATATTAAAAAATAATAATAATAAAATAATAATCTTTTAAATCACAATTAAATCACTAATAATTTGTTTTAGGAAGAAGCCAGTGGGTAGGAGAGATAGTATAATGGATATGCAAACAGACTCATGCCTGAGGCCCTAAAGTCCCAGGTTCAGTTTCCCGCATCACCAGAAGCCAAAGCTGAGCATGCTCTGGTTAAAAGTAAATGAATGAATGAAAGAATGAATGAATGAATGGATAAAAGCTGATTTTTTCCACTAGTCTGATCTACTTTGTTTGCAATAAGCAAACACTCTCATGCCTGAGTCTCCAAAATACCAGGTTCAATCCCCCGGACCACCATAAGCCAGAGCTGAGCAATGCTCTGGTATTTCTCTCTGTGTGTCTCTCTTCACATCTCTCTCAAAAATAAAATAAAGTGGGGGTTGGGCGGTAGTGCAGTGGGTTAAGCGCACATGGCATGAAACACAAAGACCGGCGTAAGGATCCCAGTTCAAGCCCCCAGCTCCCACCTGCAAGGGGTTTGATTCACAGGCGGTGAAGCAGGTCTGCAGGTGTCTTTATTTCTTTCCTCTCTCTGTCTTCCCCTCCTCTCTCAGTTTGTCTCTGTCCTATCCAACAATAACAACAATGACAATAATAATAATAACAACAACAATGATAAACAAGGGCAACAAAAGGGAAAATATATCCTCCAGGAGCAGGCACCGAGCCCCAGCAATATCCCTGGAGGCAAAATAAATAAAAATAAAGTATTTGAAATATATATATGTATGTATGTATATATTCATACCCAAGAGGTCCCAGATTCAGTCCCCACAACCACCACAAGTCAGAGCTGAGTAGTGCAAACATTCAGAAATTTTTACTGATTCTCTTAGCTGTGTGTGTGTGTGTGTGTGTGTGTGTGTGTGTGTGTGTGTGTGTGTGTGTGTGTGTGTTATTTATTTTTGCTACCAGGGCTATTGCTGAGGGTCAGGTTTTACACTACTGATCCACCACTCCTGTCACTCATTTTTATTTCCCCTTTTGTTGATAGAAACAAAGAGAAACTGAAAGGGGAGGGAGAGTTAGGGAGAGCTATGGAGGGACGCCTGCTGCACTGCCTCACCGCTCATGAAGCTTCCCCCCACCAGTGAGCCAGGACTTGAACCTGAACCTGGCCCGTGAGCCTGGTAATGTGTGCGTTCTACCAGCTGTGCCCCCACCTGGCCCCCTGCTTGTGTCTCTTTAACTCTGTATTTATTATCAACTCTGTGAAGAGGAAACTAAAGCTTGCCTTCTAGCTACTAGCCCTATGTCAAGTCCTTCTGATTGAGAGCCCAGCTCCAGCTTCTGATGGTGCTGGAAACTGAACCTAGGATCTTTGTTGCCTTACACTGAAAGTCATTTATATAAATAGCCATGATGCTAACTCCCCAGCTCACCAGTATTTTAAAAATTGGTAATATTTGCAGAAAAGTAGCTGGCAGGTAATGGCCCTGTCACTCAGGTAACTGAATTTGAGGCCGTCTCACTAAAGCACCGACTTATAGAAGCTCAGAAGTGTTCAGTCTTCAAACTCTATTTGCTTCCTCCCTCCTTCCTCCCATCCATCAGGGTTATTATTATTGAGGCTCAGTGCCTGCATGGCTATACTGATCCTGGGGGCCATATTTTCCCTTCTTTTTCCTTTCAAATAGAAGGTGAGAAGGGTAGAGAGAGAAGAAAAGGAGAGACAGGGGCCAGGTGGTGGCACACCTGCTTACACACAGACATTGCAGCGTGCAAGGACCCAGGCTCAAGCCCCTGGCTCCCACCTGCTGGGGGAAAGCTTCATGAGCGGTGAAGCAGGGCTGCAGGTGTCTCTGTGTCTCTCTTTCTCTATCTCCCCCTCTCCCTCTCAATTTCTCTTTCTCTATCCAATAATGAATAAATAAAAGTATTAGAAAAGAGAGAGAGGAGAGGGGGGCCAGGCCATAGCACAGCGGGTTAAGCACACATGGCGCGAAGTGCAATGACCAGCGTAAGGATTCCAGTTCGAGCCCCTGGCTCCCCACCTGCAAGGGGGGGGGGGGTTGATTCACAGGCCACCGTGAAACAGGTCTGCAGGTGTCTATCTTTCTCTCCCCCTCTGTATCTTCCCCTCCTCTCTCAATTTCTTTCTGTCCTACCCTATAACAGCAATGACAGTAACAATAATAATAACCACGACAACAACAAGTTTAACGACAGGGGCAACAAAATGGGGGAAAAAAATGGCCTCCAGGAGCAGTGGATTCGTAGTGCAGGCACAGAGCCCCAGCAATAACCCTGGAGGCAAAAAAAGAAGAAAAAGAAGAGAGACACCTGCAGCCCTGCTCCACTATTTGTGAAGCTTCCCCCCTACAAGTGAGGACTGAGGCCTTGAGCCCTGGTCCATGTGCATGGTAACATGAGCTCTACCATGTGAGCCCCTGAATCTGTTTACTAAGCAAATTTATTGAGTCGCATTACTACAGAACTTCAGGGAGACAGTTTGACGCCTCCGGACGTGCATTAGCTTCACCTCAGACCACCACCAGAGTCCAGTTCCTAGAGCCTGAGAGGGCCTTTTGCTGTGTTTGACCTTTTCATTGGGTTGGTCATTTGAATTCTCCATTGGGGAAACCATCTGCTAATGATCTTTCCTGTCTAGACTTATTTCACTCCGAATAACTACCTCAGGGCCCACTCATGCGGCATGCTGTTATTCTTGTAAATAGCTGGGTGCTTCTCCATTGTGGGTATCACCTAGGGCGGCTTCATCCGCTCACCTGCGAATAGATATTTATTTAGGCAGATGCCATGTTTGGACTCCTGTGAATAGTGAGCACAGGGGCAGCGAACATGACTTAACTCTCATCTGAGAATTCCCTTGGGTGGGTGGGGGTAGATAGCATAATGGTTATACAAAGAGACTTTTTACCAGGTTCAAACCCCACACTGCAGTAAGCCAGAGCTGGGGGGAGGGGGAGGTGGGGTAGAGGTAGATAGCATAGTGGTCCTACAAAGAGACTCATGTCTGAGGTTTCAATCCCCAGCCAGAGCTCGTTAGTGCTCTGGTTGAAAAGAAAAGAAAAAAGAAAAGAAAAGAAAAGAAAAGAAAAGAAAAGAAAAGAAAAAGAAAGGAAAATGGACAACTCTCTTATTGAATGTAAACATTGGTCCAACCCCTATGGAGAGCAGTCTGCACTTGGTCTTAGCCAAAAGGCCGAGAAGCGGTATGGAGAGCAGTCTGAAGAAACCTCAAAAGGCTAGAAATGGACCTGCCCGGTGACCCAGCAATTTCTCTCCTGGGCATAGATGCTAAGGAACCAAACGCGCCCATCTAAAGAGACCTCTGTATACTGATGTTCACAGCAGCTCAGTTTGTAATAGTCCGAACTTGGAAGCAACCCAGACATCCAACAACACGAGTGGCTAAGAAAGTTGTGGTCTAGGGAGTCGGGTGGTAGTGCAGCGGGTTAAGTGCACATGGTGCAAAAGCGGCATAAGGATCCCAGTTTGAGCCCTGGCTCCCCACCTGTAGGGGAGTCGCTTCACAGGCGGTGAAGCAGGTCTGCAGGTGTCTGTCTTTCTCTCCCCCTCTCTTGTTTCCCCTCCTCTCTCCATTTCTCTCTGTCCTATCCAACAACGACGACAACAACAACAGCAATAATAACTACAACAATAAGAAACAACAAGGGCAACAAAAGGGAAAATAAATAAATAAAAACAGTTTTTTAAAAAAGAAATAAAGTTTACTTTATAAAAATAAAATAAAGATAAAAGAAAGTTGTGGACTATATACACAATGAAATACTACTCAGCTACTAGGAATGATGAGTTCCCCTTCCTCATCTCATCTTGGATGGAACCTGAAGGAATCATGTGTAGTGAGATAAGCCAGGAAGGAAAGGGTGAATATGGGAGGCTCTCACTCACAGAAAGAACTTGAAAAATAAGAATAGAAAGGAGAGGGACTGGTGGTGGGCTAATCTAGTTGAGTGAACTCATTACGTTGCATAAGGACCCGGGTTCAAGCCTCCCGACCCCACTTGCATGGAGAAAGCTTCCCAAGTAGTGAAGTTGTGCTGTAGGCCTCTGTCTCTCTCTCTATCTCTCTCTCTTTATCTCTCTTTCTCTCTCTTCCTCCCTCCATATCCATCTTCCCTCTCAAATTTTCACTGTCTCTATCCAACAAAAATAAATAAATAAAATGAGCAGTAAGGGGAGAAAAAACTCGCTCCTTTATTCATCTATATTGTTAGATTGGGGGGAGGCGTAGAATATATGAGCATCCAAGTAGTGAGCCCCCCTCTACTCTAGTGACAGTGTGTTGTTCTTGTTCTGGAGGGCGAAGTCATTTGAGAAAGCTCCAGTGTAGTTTTCTGTTTGTTACTTTGTCTTTTATAACCAGAGCACTGATCAGCTCTGGTTTATAGTGGTGCAGGGGATTGAACCTGAGACTTTGGAGCCTCAGACATGAGAGTCTCTTTGCATAACCATTATGCTATCTAATTCCGGAGGTGCATGTAGTTGTTTTGTATGTTAGGACTTTGTCGGCAAGTTCTGACATTTTTCTCTCTTTTGTTGCCCTTGTTTATTGTTGTTGTTATTGCTGTCATTGTTGTTAGGACAGAGAGAAATTGAGAGAGGATGGGAAGACAGAGAGGGGGAGAGAAAGATAGACATCTGCAGACCTGTTTCACTGACAGAGAGGGGCAGAGAAAGATAGACATCTGCAGACCTGTTTCACTGCCTGTGAGGAGGACTCCCCCCCCCTCCCCCCCCCACCGTGCGCCTGCAGGTGGGGAGCTGAAGCTCAAACTGCAGTCCTTTGAGCCATGTGCCGTAACCCACTGCGCTACTACCTGGTCCCCACGTTCTGACTTTTAAATGAGTTGCCAGCATGCTAGCTCTCCTGGTAAGTAAGGCAGCTGCATTGCCATGCTGGCAGCCCAGGTTTGAGCATCTGGAGAGATTCAGCACTGGCAAAAGCTTCAGTACTGAGGTGTCTCTCCTTCTCTCTGTCTTAAGATGTCAGCCTGGAGCCCAGGCCAACATGGAAGAAATACAATAAATATGATGAGTTTCCTATAAAAATGGCAGTTGGGGAGGAAAACTAGGACCAGAGCACTGCTGGTGGTGCTGGAGATTGAACTTGGGTCCTCAGAAACTAAGACATGGGGAGTCAGGCGGTAGCACAGCGGGTTAAGCGCCCGTGGTACAAACTGCAAGGACCACGCGTAAGGATCCCGGTTCGAGCCCCCGGCTCCCCACCTGCAGGGGAGTCGCTTCACAGGCGGTGAAGCAGGTCTGCAGGTGTCTGTCTTTCTCTCCCCCTCTGTCTTCCCCTCTTCTCTCCATTTCTCTCTGTCCTATCCAACAATGACGACATCAATAACAACAACAATAATAACTACAACAACAGTAAAGAACAACAAGGGCAACAAAAGGGAAAATAAATATTTAAAAAAGTAAAAAAAAAAAAATAAAAAGAAAGAAAGAAAGAAAGAAAGAAAGAAAGAAAGAAAGAAAGAAAGAAACTCAGGCACAAAAGTCTTGTGGAACCATGGTGCTGTGTCCTTAGCCCCTAAAACAAATTTTTTTAATTGGTTTTCTGTTGTTGTTGTTGTTTTCTATTTTTATTTGAAAGAACAGAAAGAAATTGAGAGGGGAGGGGGAAATAGAGAGAGACATAGACAACTTCCTACCTGCTTCACCTTGCAGGTAGGGAGCTAGGACTCGAACCTTTGTCCTTGAGCATGGTAACCTGTGCACTCAACCAGACAGTCCACCGCCTGTCCCCTAAAACATCCTTTTCAAAAATACCACAGAAACCGTAACACTGAAGCTTCTCCCAGGGCTGTACATACCTACTGAGTGAGCTGCTTCCTTCACCTCAGAGTAGTTTCTTAGTTTGTAAAGTGATCATGAGCAGAACACATGCCTTTCATGCCTGAGGTCCTAGGTTCAATACCTAGTAGCGATAGGATAAAAGGTGCTCTAGTTTCTCTCTCTCTCTCCCCCCCCCCCAAGAAGTATGAGTTAAATGATACATTTCAGTAAAACCTTGACATGAAGCAGAGGGATTTTACTGTGAAAAGCCCACAGTGAGAGGCTCAGCAAGAAGGCGCCTCGCAGTTGCCTCTGCATAACACCAGGCGGGGTTTGTGATGAACAGAGAGAGAGAGAGAGAGAGACTTGAATTTTTATTTATGAAAAGGAAACACTGACAGAAACCATAGGATAAGAGGGGTACAACTCCACACAGTTCCCACCACCAGAACTCCATATCCCATCCCCTCCCCTGATAGCTTTCCTATTCTTTATCCCTCTGGGAGCATGGACCCAGGGTCATTGTGGGATGCAGAAGGTGGAAGGTCTGGCTTCTGTAATTGCTTCCCCCTGAACATGGGCGTTGGCAGGTCGATCCATACTCCCAGCCTGGAGAGAGTCTTTCTGTTTCTATCCCTAGGTTTCTCTGCCACTGAGGTTGGGCTGTCATTGTCTCTGTCTCTTTCACATTTGACATCTGTGATATTTCACAGATGAGGGGGATAAGGGGAAAGAGTGGAAGAGATCCTCTTCTCCTAAGAGCTATCAGAAAATTTCAGGGAACCAGAATAAAATAGTACCTTTGAAGAAAAATAACAAAGGGGTGACCAAAGTGAGGAGGGACAAGGAAGTATGGACAGTTCCATGTCGGGAGCAGAGATCTGAGACTTTCTTCCCACATGAGTGCTCTGGTCAAAGCAAAGCCATCAAATCCTTTGCTTTATTGCCATAAAACACCGATACGTGGTCCGGGAGGTGGCACAGTGGATGATAATTGGATTATCAAGCATGACGTCCCAAGTTTGATCCCCAGCAGCACATGTACCAGAGTGATGTCTGGTTCTTTCTGTCCTATCTTTCTCATGAATAAATAAATAAATTCTTAAAAAAAAAAAAAAAAAAGCACTTTGGCAAGAAAGAGAGAGAAGTCATGGCAAAGGCTTTGATTTTTGTCATTGTAGCAGTGGATTTGAATAGGACTTCTTATTTTTAAATTTGTAATTAACAGTGGGTTACAAGATTGTAAGATTACAGGGTATATTTCCACCTGGCACTGGCCACCAAAGTTCTGTGTCCCCCACCCTCCCACCTCCCAAAGACAATCACCACAGTTCTCACTGTTATAGTAGTTGTTAATTGCACCAGTAACAACTGTGCTCAGTAGCATTGAGCTATACCGGACACTTGGGCCAGAATTGTGGAGAGATTTTCAAGTGACTCTTTCCAGATAAGGAAACCGAGGCCCAGAGAGAACTGAGCCTAGGGATGTTGCTAGAAAGTGACAGAGGGAGGCCGGGTGCTGGCACACCTAGTTGAGCACACATGTTAGAATGCACAAGGACCTATGTTCAAGCCCCTGGTCCCCACTTGCAGGGGGAAAGCTTTGCAAGTGATAAAGCAGGACTGCAGGTGTCTCTCTGTCTCTCTCTCTTTCTATCACCCCTTTCCCTCTCAATTTCTAGCTGTCTCTATCCAATAAATAAATAAAGATAATTTTGAAAAATTTAAAAAAAATAATAAAGTGTGGTCCGGGAGGTGGCGCAGTGGATAAAGCATCGGACTCTCAAGCCTGAGGTCCTGAGTTCAATCCCCGGCAGCACATGTACCAGAGTGATGTCTGGTTCTTTCTCTCTCTCCTATCTTTCTCATTAATAAATAAATAAATAAATAATCTTTAATAAAAAGGAAAGAAAGAAAAGAAGTGACAGAGGCAGGATTGGAACCCCGTCTGCCTCTCTCCAGAGTTATCCTCTTCCCCTCTGCAAGCCAGTTGATCTTAGGAGACACCAAGATAGGTGCCAACCAATAAATATTTCTCTTCTCCAAAGGGAGGGAAAGGAGACCACAGATGCTCTGAAAAGATGGCCGTTTGAAATGGCCTCCAGCCCTGCTGGCTTTGACTCCAGTTCATTTGTGACTTGTTTTCCGCAGTGCTCTTATTCTCTTGAGCCTGACACGTCGTCCAGTACCTCCCAGGTCTCTGACAAGGGTTGGTGTGACATCTTTGGGTGCTGTCTTACCCTCTCCTGGCCTCCCTGTGTGACTTTCATTGGGAAAAGGCCTCCTAATTACAGTCACTCACTGCTAATCACTGGGTGTCGGCCTCATGGACCTTCTGCTCTGCTCACACAGATTCGACTTCATCTATGACCTCTTTGAGCATGTTTCAAGCCGCAACAACCAAGACACTTTGAAATGTGGGAGCAAACATCGGAGGCCCACAGTCAGCTCACAGTTCAAGGTCAGTCCCTGCTGCTAGCTAATTCCTCAGCTCTGGTTTATGGTGGTGCAGGGGATTGAACCTCGGACTTCGGAGCCTCAGGCATGAAAGTGTGTTTGCACCATAAACCAGAGCTGAGCACTGCTCTGGTAAAAAAAAAAAAGTTGGAGAACTCACATATTCATAAAAGAAAATAAGAGACAGTTGAATGTTGTAGTGTGAAACTTGGGGCAGTGACATCTCTTACTATTATTGCTATTAAGAAATTCGTGTTAAATCTCCTCATCAGTGAGCCTCTAACAATCTTTCCTAAGATTTGAGAGGTCAGAGCATGCCATGTTGGAATGGAGTTTCTAGGAGAGGGTGGCTCTCGTGTGGAGGAGACCGGAGTCAGGTGACGTGAGATTAGCCATGAGCTGAAAGAGCCCGATATGGCCTTGTTACACGCTCTGTCTGTCTTGGTAAATGTTAAGAATTCTTCACAGTCGAAAACTTTCAAAAGCAAAGAAAGCAGCAAACAGAAGACTGGCCTCTCTGGTTGCTTGAGAGAGACAAAGATTATGCCTCATATTTAAGGAAGTCTGGGATAGGTCGCCATTTTGATAGAAACTGAATTGAAAAAAGTAGTAACTTCACATTTCTCAAAGGTGTCTGAGTTTTGTTTGGTTTTGTTTGTTTGCTTTTGTGACAATGAAATATTCCAAGGTAAAAAAAAAAAAAAAAGAAAGAAATATTCCAAGGTAATTGTGTATTGACAGAATGTGTCTTTTTAAGATGCTGCTATTTTGAGGAAGTGATAAATGCACTGTATACTCTGTGAAACCATTTCTATGACAATAGCCTATACTTTCTGCGCATTGTCCTACCTCAGCATGACAGAATCACAAATAAAGACTCCCTCATTTTTCCTGTGACTTACATCAGTTTGTTTTTCTAGTCTCCCAGAAGGGCCTAAGGTGCTAAGAAATTTAAGGAATGACATGATAAGAGACTAAATCAACACTCTTCTGCTTTTCCAATAGGACTCTCTGCATTCCTTAATGGCAACACTGAGCAACTCTAATCCTTTCTTTGTTCGCTGTATCAAGCCAAACACGCAGAAGGTAAGATTTACAACATGTGTAGCCTAAGATGCTGTCTTCAAGGATATTGCACAGATGTTACTCAAACTGGTTTTCTCCAAGGTCCTTTTTCATTGTGAATGGCTGGAAAAGGCTACAGCATTATTTTAACCTGACATTAAATGGAAGCATTTCCTTTGTCTCTTGGGCCTGTCCCTCTGCATTTAAATGATGCCACTCAGTGTAACAGAACTGTTGTTGGTGAAATCTACCAATTTTAAAATAATTTCTAGGGAGTTGGGTAGTAGTGCAGTGGGTTAAGCCCACATGGCGCGAAGCGCAGACGTAAGCATCCAGTTCGAGCCCCTGGCTCCCTACCTGCAGAAGAGTCGCTTCACAGGCAGTGAAGCAGGTCTGCAGGTGTCTATCTTTCTCTCCCCATCTCTGTCTTCCCCTCCTCTCCATTTTTCTCTGTCCTATCTAACAACAACGACAATATCAATAACAACAATAACTACAACAGCAATAAAAAACAACAAGGGCAACAAAAGGGAAAATAAATAAATATATAAATATTTTTTTTAAATTTTAAAAATCTAGCATTTGGTTTAGAATTCTTGAGCAAGCTGTAGCATGTCATGATTTTTCTTTAAAGAATTTATTTATTCATGAGAAAGATAGGCAGAGAGAGAGAGAGAGAGAGAACTAGACATCACTCTGCTACATGTGCTACTAGGGATTGAACTCAGGACCTCATGGTCGAGAATCCAATACTTTATCCACTGTGCCACCTCCTGGATCATGTGTCATAAAATATTTTAGAGGAAAGTGTTGGTGTGTTTTTTTGTTGTGGTCAGGTTTTGTTTGTTTGTTTGTTTTTTCCCCATTGTACTTCCTATTGTGTTATTGTGGAATATGATATGGTCTCTTTTCTAGGTAGGAATACTGAATTCTTCAGGTGGTTCTAAACTGTTAAGGCGAAATAACTAAACAAACATGAGGCAGAATGACAAGAGAAAAAGTCAAGAGAGATGTATTCACGGATGTGAGGGCGATCTGGCTGCGACATCTGTCACCCCATTGATCCCCAGGGTTGATTCGGCTGATCTGGCTGGCTAGGCGGGTGTCCCCTTCCTCCCTCACAGCTCCATGTGTGTCCCTCCCAAAGCTGCGCGCTCGGTCGAAGAGGACGGCCTTCCCCGAATAGAGACAGACCGGTCTTCGGTCGAGGGTATAGGAGTAGCTGCGCTCCCCTGCTAGAACCTCCAAACAAGCTCTCAAGAGAGATGTATTCATGACGGTGCACCTTCTGTGCACATGGGAGAGACCCCAATAGTTCTCTGTGACTCGCCATGTGGCTCTGGCTCTAGGCTTTCTTTCTTTCTTTCTTTCTTTCTTTCTTTCTTTCTTTCTTTCTTTCTTTCTCTCTCTCTCTCTTTCTTTCTCTCTTTCTTGTTGCTGTTTTTATGAGAAAGCAGAGCACCATTCAGCTTTCAGTCTTTCACTCTGGCATATGGTGTGGTGCTAGGAACTGAGCCTGAAACCTCAAGAATCATCTTGTAAATAACTTAGTTAACACCAGATGCTTTGGGAAGAAGAAAGAGAGGGTGAGTCAGGGATTTCCAAAGGAAAGAAAAAAAAAAAACAGAAAAGCAAAGGCATTCAGACCTAAATCCTGCTTTCTTCACGGACCACATCTGCTCTGGGGTGTGCCCTTGCTCAGAGGTCATCATGGGTCTGGAAGACAGCAGGTTATGTAAAAAGACTTTTATGCCTGAGGTCTCCCAGAGGGTCCATGTTTAGTCCTGTGCACCACCATAAACCAGAGCTGAGCAGTGCAAAAAAAAAAAAAACAGGAAAGAAGGTCAAAGGTCACCTCCATTTCTCCATTCTGCCTTTAAGATTCCTTTTAATCGTTTGCCAAAGTCTTGTTTTGGGGAGTGGAGTAGCAGAAGATTCTTGTTCCCCAACTACACTAATTAGAAGACTCACAGTTGTCATCCTAATTTTCATGCCTGGGTTCTGTGACTTTTTAACCTCTTGATGTATATCCTGGTGAGAAACTATGTGGATTTTAAAAGAAAGTTTCAGGTGTCTGAGCAATAGCGCACCTAGTTGAGTGCACATGTTCCAAAGCACAGGGACCTGGGTTCAAGCCCCTGGTCCCCACCTGCAAGGAGGAAGCTTTTCAAGCAGTGAAGCAGTACTGCAGGTATCTCTCCTCTTCCTGTTCCCCCTCTCCTCTCGCTTTCTCTGTTTCTATCAAGTAAATAAATTATTTTTTTCTTTTTTTAATATTTATTTTATTTATTTATTCCCTTTTGTTGCCCTTGTTGTTTTATTGTAGTTATTATTGTTGTCATCGTTGTTGGATAGGACAGAGAGAAATGGAGAGAGGAGGGGGAAGACAGAGGGGGGAGAGAAAGACAGACACCTGCAGACCTGCTTTACCGCTTGTGAAGTGACTCCCCTACAGGTGGGGAGCCAGGGCTCGAACCAGGATCCTGACGCCGGTCCTTGCGCTTTGCGCCTCCTGCGCTTAACCCGCTGCGCTACAGCCCAACTCCCATAAATTAATTTTTTAATGAATATTTATTTTTTTTTAAATTTCTTTTGAAAAAAATCTTGGGGATCGGTGGTGATGCACCTGGTTGGAAGCAGATGGTCCAATGCACAAGGACCCAGGTTCAAGCCTCCAGTGCCCACCTGTAGATGGAAAGCTATGAAGCAATGCTGTAGTTCTCTTTCTCTCTCCCTTTCTTTCCTTCCCTCTCTCCCTCCCTCCCTCCCTTCTCTCTCCATTTATGGCTGCCTCTATCCAATAAATAAATAAAGGTAACAAAAAAAAAAATCAAAGAAAAAAGACCTTTTTCAACAAGGAAAATGAAGGACTTGTTATATTTGGCATATACAGGGGCTGAGTCTGAGGCTAAACCGACATCTTACCTTAAAATGCTGTTAAACAAAATTGAAACTTCCTTTGATTTGGCAAAGGAGTATCAGTTCTTCGCAAGCTTCCCAAGGGATCATAGGGTCCCAGTCTCCCCCTCTTGCTGTGGAAATAGATGCCAACCTCTTGGGGACTAGGATAAGAAATTTGGCTTGTTGTTGTTCTGGGACGTTTGCTACATTCTAATCACTTCGCTGTGGGCACATCTTGCCTTGTGTGATAGTCACCCATTCCCCCTTGACAATGTTACAGTGACTCCTTGTTTACATAAGAACCACGGTGAACCAGGGTGCTGAATGCTGGGCCTTGTAGAAAGGCAGAGCTGGGTGTTCTCTTCAGTAAAGAAAGAAGCTCAGTTTGTTACATTACTGGATGGGGTATGATTGTGAAAACTGGAATGACATCAAGTGGGCGGAAGCTGGTCTTCTAGAGATCTGTGAAGACTGTATTTATTTATTTATTTATTTGTGTTTTTTACCAGAGCACTGCTCAGCTCTGGTTTATGGTGGTACGGGGGATTAAACCTGCGACTATGGAACCTCAGGCAAGAGAGTCTCTTGGCATAACCATTATACTATCTACCCTCACCCTTTATTCATTTATTTTAAAGATTTTATTTAGTGCTCATTTCAGCAGCCCATATACTAAAGATTTTATTGATTTATTAATGAGAAAGATAGGAGGAAAGAGAGAAAGAACCAGACATCACTATGGTACATGTGCTTCTATGGGTTGAACTCAAGATTTCATGCTTGAGAGTCTAGTGCTTTATCCACTGTGCCACCTCCTGTACTACCTGAATTTATTTTTAAAGACTGATGGGAGCTGGGTTAAGCACACATGATGCTAAGCATAAGGACCTGAGTAAGGATCCCGGTTCAAGCCCCTGGCTCCCGACCTGCAGGGAAGTCGCTTCACAGAAGCAGGTCTGCAGGTGTCTATCTTTCTGTCCCCCTCTCTGTCTTCCCCGCCTCTCTCGATTTTTCTCTGTCCTATCCAACAACAACAACAATAAGGGCAACAAAAATGGGAAAATAACTTCCAGGAGCAGTGGATTTGTAGTGCAGTCACTGAGCCCCAGAAATAACCCTGGAGGCAAAAAAAAAAAAATTGATCACATACACCCTTGGAAAAGTTTTATTGCCTTTGTTATCGCACAAAAAACAACCATCCACAAAATGTACCTTTCTTGTTGTAAATTACTAGTCTGAGCCTAACCACATACCATGTCTGCTGGCATATATTCTAATTGTTGGGTTTTATCATTTTAAAAGAGCAGTGTTTCCAAGTCCATCTCTACATGGGTTTTGTGTTGTAAGACCTGCTGAGTCTGTTAATATTTCCTCGACATCCTTTCTTTTCCCCCAAAGCCATGTCAGGGAATGAGCTCAGGTCCTCTTCCATGTGTGTTACTGCTGAACATCAATTTTATTCTACATCCTCAGAGAAACAAAGATAGGGAGACAGAGAGAAGAGGATAGAGAGACACTAAGATGCATTCCACCAACTGTGGAGTGCCCTTGTTTCTGTCCTTGCTATTCACAGGGGTTAGGGGTCAAACCCAGGAATTCGTTTATAGTCAGACATGCTTTGCCCACTGAGCTACCTCCTGGCCCCTAGTGTCTCTTCTTCATTTAAAATCCACTTTTTCTTTTCTTTTTTTTTTTTTAATATTTTATTTTTGAGAGAGAGAGGAACACCAGAGCACTGCTCAACTCTGGTTTATGGTGGTGTGGGGGATAAAACTTGGGACCTTGGAGCCTCAAGCATGAGAATCTCTTTGCATAACCATTATGCTATTTCCCCCACCCAAAAATATTTTCTTAATATGTACTTTTTTTTTTTCTTTTGCCTTCAGGGTGGCAGAAGTAAGAATCCACTGCTCCTGGTGGCCATTTTTCCATTTTATTAGATAGGACAGAGAGAAATTGAAAGAAGAGGGGGAGATAGAGAGGGAGAGAGAAAGACACCTGCAGACTTGTTTTGCAGCTTGTGAAACTTCCCTCTGCAAGTGGGGATATAGTCCTGTGCTCTATCGTGCCAACCCACTTTTTTACTTTTTTCTGTTGTGATTTAGCTAGACAGCAGTTGTTTCTCACCCAAAATGTCCAGACTAACCCAGAGAGATTTCCCTGGCAAAAAAAAAGGCTGTGTGCCTTTTCAGACTCTCTCCTCAGGGGTGTCCCCTGGCCTGTCATTTTCCTCTTTCCATGTCTGGTGTTTTCAGTAGCAAGCTCCAGTCAGAAAAGTCTATCATTAACATTCCTCTTCAGGGAGGTGCAGGGCAGAATTAAAGAAGGGAGCAGATTGATAAAGATCAGGAAGCCTTTCTGGTGTGAGAACCGGCTGTTCAGGGCTCTGAGTCTATAAAGGGAGGTCAGGGCCCACTTCCTGCTGTGGTGGTCCTGGCTAAACAGAAGCTGGGCCCACTTCCTGCTAAGGTGGTCCTAGGATATCTGGGCCCATTTCCTGCTTAGGTGGTTCTTGCTAAGAGAAGCTGTGCTTACTTCTGGCTGAGGTGGTCCTGGGTGAGGGAAATCAGGGTCCACTTCTGAGATGGTCTTGGCTAAACAGAAACTGGGCTTTTTTTCTGCTGAGGTGGTTCTGGATGAAAAAAGGTAAGTGCCCACCTCCTGGTGAGGTGCTTCCAGCTGAAGGGAGATCAGGACCCATTTCCTATTGAGGTGCTCCTGGCTAAGGAGAAGCTGGGCCCACTTCCTGCTGAGGTGGGCTGTGTGGGGGAAGTTTCCCAGCCCTTGCAGAAGGTACTGAGGTGAAAATTTAATGAAGGTAAAAGTACTGGGGATAGAAGCTTCATAGCTGTGCTGTCTTTCCCTTTCTGTCTCTTTGAAAAGGTTGACCCAGAGTGGTGAATCCCCAATGATGACCCACCCCACCCCACCCCACCCCAAAAAAAAGAACAGATCAAACTATTTTTTAATGATTTATTTTGTGGAATGGGTGGTGGCACGCCTGGTAGAGTGCACACATTAACATACAGAAGGACCTGGGTTCAAACCCCTGCTCCATACTGATAAAGGTGAGGGAAGCTTCATGACTGACAGAGCAGCACTGCAGGCATTGCTCTGCCTCTGTCTCTGTGTCTCTCACCTCTATCAAAAAAAGGAACAAAGAGAGGGAGGGAGGGAGGAAAGAAGGAAGGAAAGGAAGGTCCAGCTACTGGGAATGACGAAGTTGTACAGGCACTAAGGCCCCAACAATAACTGGAGAGAAATAGAATTATCTTTATTTGCTTCATATTAGATAGAGTTTTTGCAGAAAGAGAGAGACCGAGAGACCAGAGAACCACTCTGGTACATGTTCCCAATCTCAAACCCAAAATGTCCCATATTCTACTAGTTGAGCTATCCCCTCCACCACTGGATTTAAACCTTTTCATTGAACTTTCTGGAATTATCTCTCACTTAGTCCAAGTAGCATTGACCACTGTGTTCGACTGACTCTGACTTACTTTGTGGTGGAAAGACACATCAGTGTTTATCACCATGGATACAGAAGCTCGGCCTGTGACCAGTAAGATGCAGTGTTCACAGTCGACGTCTTGCTCCTTTGCAAAACAGAGTGTGACAAAGGTTGGTAACATAATAGTTATGCAAAGAGACTCTCAGGGCTGAGATTCCAAAATCCCATGTTCAATCCCCCGCACCACCATAAGCTAGAGCTGAGCAGTGCTCTGGAAAAGGAGAAAAAGAAAGATTTTTTTCTTTTTAAATTTTTAAATCAGTATCATCCCCTGCAGGTGGGGAGGCAGGGGGGCCCAAACCTTGTGTGCTTAGCCTGGTGCACCACCGCCTGGCCCCCCTGAAAGTCTTTTTGCAGAATCACTATATTCAGTCTCCTCAGCCTGGCTTAATTAATGTTTTAAAATTATTTTTATTTATTTATTGGAATAGAGACAGTCAGAAATCTAGAGGGAAGGGGGAGATAGAGAGGGAGAGAGACAGAGAGACACCTGCAGCCCTGCTTCACCACTTACAAAGCTTTCCCCCCACAGGTGGGGACCAGGGGCTCTAACCCAGTTCCTTGCGCACTGTAACCTGTATGCTCAACCAGATGTGCCACCACCAGCCCCTTAATTAAATTTTAATTAAATTTTAGTGATTTAATAATGATTTTAGTGATTTAATAATAATAAATTTTAATTAAATTTTAGTGATTTAATAATGATTGACAAGACTGTGGGGTACAATTCCATGCAATTCCCACCACTAGAGTTCCATATCCTATCCCCTCCATTGGAAGGTTCCCTGTTCTTTTATCCCCAAGTAGGACTTTCCCCAGTCCTTGAAAACATCTCTTGAGCATGAGATGACCTCTGAATCTTTGTTCAAACATCTTATTAGCACATCAAGCTTCAGTATCTCAAGGTTTGCGTGGGCAACTGAGTTATATAGAGTTGTTTGTTTTTTTTCATAGATGCAAGTGTGTGTGTGATCAGTACTTCACACACATGTAATTTCATTGGTCTGGACTGATTTTTCATTCAGAGAGAGAAGAAGCAGGGAGAGAAACAGACAATATAGGATCTCACAGCACTGAGCTTCTTCCAGTGCCATAGCCCCTTCCATGTGGTGTCAGGGTTCGAATCTAGGCCAAATTCTAGTTAAAGAATGCACTCTACCTATGTCCCATACTCCTTAAAAACATCTTTTATTTTGTGATTATGTTACTTACTTATCAATTTAATAGATAATAAAAGAGACCACAACATAGAAGCTTCCTTCAAGGCAATGGGAACTGGGGCTCAAACCTGGGTCTCACATGTGGGACCCTAAAAAATGCTTATTTTGTAAGAGAGCGGTTTGAGTTCTGAAAGAGAGACTAGAGGACTCTTCTGAAACATGGAGCATCAAGGCTGGAACCTGAACCCTCAGGCATGCAGCTCCTGTGCTCCCCCAGCTGAGCTGTCTCCCTGGCTGCTTGGAGAGCTCTGCTAGCATTATGACCAACTGCTTGTCTCTGTCTAGGTAACTTTTTCCGTCTCCTCTTTGCTCCTGCTCTCTTCCCTACCCTCTCCCCTGCCCTCCCCTTCCCCGTGCTCATGAAGGTCGCAGGGTCACTGTACAACCAGAGTGTCCACATCGGTCTCTCCCGCTGGTTGCCCAGGGCACAGGAGACGAGGGTATGAGTTAGCATCTCAGGCCTGACACAGGCAGGGACACAGCTTCTCTGAGCGTGGGAAGGCAGTTGCCAGCTTTGCTGCTCTGCAGGTGCAGGTAGCAGAGCACCCAGCGAAGGAGAGAGAGATCAAAGGTGTTCCCTTCTGCTTGCGGCTAAGCCTGTGTGGCCTGGGGCTGGGCTCCTGCTCTCCAATCTGTGTGTCACAAACGCACCTGCATAGGGGAGCAGTTAAGCCCGAGACAGAACAAAAGACAGCTGCTCTTGACTGTGGGAAACACTTCTTGCTCATGTTATCTCTTTGGTGTGGAGAATCTTATTATCTTTATTTATTTATTGGGTAGAGACAGCCAGAAATCGAGAGGAGGGTGTGTGTGGGGGAGAGACCTGCAGCACTGCTTCACCACTCTTGAAGCTTTCCTCCTGTTGGTGGAGACTGGGGGCTAGAACTTGGTCCTTGTACGCTCAACCAGGTGCACCACCACCCGGCCCCTATGCTCCACATTTTTACAGCTGCTTCATCTTCACTCCATAACCCCATCCACCCACCCCCACACACACCACCACTACCAGTCCTAGCTTCCGTCAGATCCTAGGGATGTCTGAGGTTATTGTGCAGTCTTTTCTCCGAGGGGACTAGTTTAACATCACATGCCTATCTGGCTGGTTGAGCATCTGCAGCAGCTTCAGGAAATTGATTTTGGGGCCTGGGGAGACAGCACAGTGATTGTGCAAAAGAATTTGAGCCCAGTGGCTCTGAGGTCCCAGGTTCAATCCCCAGCTCTGCCGTATAGCTGAACAGTGCTCTGGTGTTCTCTTTCACTAAAATTTTTTATTATTATTATTATTTTTTTTTTTTTTAATTTTTTATTTAGGAAAGGATTAGTGAACAAAAGCATAAGGTAGGAGGGGTACAACTCCACACAATTCCCAACACCCAATCCCCATAACCCACCCCCTCCCCTGATAGCTTTCCCATTCTCTATCCCTCTGGGAGCATGGACCCAGGGTCGTTGAGGGATGCAGAAGTATTATTATTATTTTTAACCAGAACACTGCCTAGCTCTGGCCTATGGTGGTACATAGGATTGAACCTGGGACTTTGGAGCCTCAGGCATGAGAGTCTCTTTGCATAACCATTATGCTATTTACCCCTGCCCTCTTTCATTAAAGTTACATAGAGATCATTTGGTTAGATTTTCAGGGGCCTGAATGACACACTTGATAGAGCATACATGTTACAATGCTCAAGGACCTGGGTTCAAGCCCCTGGTCCCCACTTGCAGGAGGGAAGCTTCATGAGTAGTGAAGCAGTGCTGCAGATGTCTCTCTCCCCGCTTCCTCCCTTTCTACCACCACCTTTCCTGTCAATTTCTGTTTCTGTCCAATAAATACATAAATTAATTAACTATTAATATTTTTTAAAAGAACTTGGTGTTTTTCCCCCTTTTGATCTTTGACAGCATTAGGGGATGAACATTTTTATTTTCGATTAACAGAATTATTATTATTATTATTGTCTGCAGGATTATTGCTGGGGCTTATTGCCTACACTATGAATCCACTTCTCTTGGAGACCATTGTTTCCCATTTTTGTTACCCTTGTTGTTATTATTGTTATTGTTGTCATTGCTCCTGTTGCTGTTGGATAGGACAGAGAGAAATCAAGAAAGGAGGGGGAGACAGAGAGGAGGAGAGAAAGATAGACACCTGCAGTCCTGCTTCACAGCTTGTGAAGCGACCCCTCCCCCTGCAGGTGGGGAGCGGGGAACTCCAACCAGGATACTTAAGCCAGTCCTTGCACTTGTGCACTTGACCTGCTGTGCTACCACCCGCCCCCAAACTATGATTTTTTTTTTTTTAGAACCTCTTCAAATTTACAAAATCATTGAGCTTACTGTAGGGAGAGATTTCCCACACACAGTTTCCCTGACTGCTGATAAATGGCCTCCATGTCGGCCATTGCTGTAACTCATGGGCTGACACTGACTCACTGTAACAGGCCTGAAGTTATTGTTCAGTTCACTCAGCGCTCCCAAATACTTATCTATCCCTGTGTATCAAAACACCCGCAGTGCATAATTTGTTCATAATGTGGTGAGCCTTTTTTTTTTTTTTCAATTATTGTTTTGTCAGAAAAGTCATGGCACATTTTTATATAGAAAAAAAATTTTTTTTAAGATTTTATTTGTGAGAAAGACAGAAGGGGAGAGAAAGCACTCTGCCATATGTGCTGCCGGGGATCGAACTCTGAACCTCATGCTTGAGTGTCCAAAGTTTTACCACTGTGCCACCTCCCGGACCACAGAAAAATATGTTTTAAATAGGAGATAAACAAGTAGTTCAGATATCTTTACAAGCTATTTTTAATTTTTTTAAATTTATCTTTATTTATTGGATAGAGACAGCCAGAAATTAAGAGGGTAGGGGGAGATATAGAGAGAGAGATAAAGAGAGACCCCTGCAGATGGGGACTGGGGCCTCTAACCTGGGTTCTTGTGCATTATAACGTGCGCACTCAACCAGGTGTGCCACCACCCAGCCCCTAGAAAAAATTTTTTTGTTATTGCCCTTGTTGTTTACCGTTGTTGTTATTAATATTGTTGTTATTACTGCTGTTGTTGAATAGGACAGAGAGAAATGGAGAGAGGAGGGGAAGACAGAGAGGGAGTGAGAAAGATAGATACCTGCAGACCTGCTTCACCACTTGTGAAGCGACCCCCCTGCAGGTGGGGAGCTGGGAACTGGAACCGGGATCCTTACGTTGGTCCTTGCGTTTTGTGCCATGTGCGCTTTACCTGCTGCGCTACCACCCGACTCCCCTTAGACATATCTCTGAAGGTCTTTTTTTAAAAAAAATTTTTCCCCTTTTGTTTCCCTTCTTGTTTTATTGTTATTGTTGTTGTTATTGATGTTGTCGTTGTTGGATAGGAGAGAAAAATAGAGAGAGGAGGGGAAAACGGGGAGAGAAAGATAGACACCTGCAGACCTGCTTCACTGCGACCCCCTTGCAGTTGGGGAGCCGGAGGCTCCAACCGGGATCCTTGAGCTGGTCCTTGCGCTTTGTGCCATATGCGCTTAACCCGCTTACTGTGCTACTGCACAGCCCCCTAGAAAAAATATTTTTTAAATAATTTATGACTTCATCGACAGCCCAATAATATCTTTTTTTAAAAAAAAAAAGCAATTTATTTGGGTTTTTTTTCTTTTTTTTAAAATATTTATTTTATTTATTTATTCCCTTTGTTGCCCTTGTTGTTTTATTGTTGTAGTTATTATTGTTGTTGTCGTTGTTGGATAGGACAGAGAGAAATGGAGAGAGGAGGGGAAGACAGAGAGAGAGGGGGAGAGAAAGACACCGGCAGACCTGCTTCACCGCCTGTGAAGCGACTCCCCTGCAGGTGGGAAGCCGGGGCTTGAACCGGGATCCTTATGCTGGTCCTTGTGCTTTAAGGAGAGTGACAGAAAAATACACACACAGAGAGAGAGACCAGAGCATTGTACAACACTGGCTTATGCTAGTGCTGGAGATTGAACCTGGGACCTCAGAGCTTTGTGTACATAAGTCTTTTGCAGAACTATTAAGCTGCATCCCCAGCCCCCCAGTAATATTCTGTAAGATTAAGAGAGCTGTACTAGTGATTTGTAAGAAAGCACTACATGTTTCTTCTACCTCTCTTCTGGTTTGGAATGCCTAGATTTTCCCTAACACATTTTTCCGTTTTTTTTTAATTTTTATTTATTTATTTTAAATACCAGAGCACTGCTCAGCTCTGGCTTATGGTGGTGCAGGGGATTGAACCTGAGACTTTAGAGCCTCAGGCATGAGAGTCTGTTTGCATAACCACTATGCTGTCTACCCCTGCCCTCTAACACTTTTTTGTAGTCTATTCTTCCCTCCCTCCCTCCCTTCCTTCCTTCTTTCCTTCCTTTCTGATAGAGTCAGAGAGAAGTTGAGAGGGAAGGGAGAGAGCAAAACACCTGCAGCACTGCTGCACTGCTCATGAAGCTTTCCCCCTGCAGGTGGGGACTGAGAACTTGAACCCAGGTCCTTGTGCACTGTAATGTGTGCGCTTAACCAGATGTGTCACCGCCTGTCCCAGGGTCTCTCTTCCCTTTCGATTTCTCTCTGCCCTGTCAAATAAAAGACAGCAAAATAAAGTAATAAAATATCACCAGCAGCCTAGGAGTTGGTGCAGTGTTTAGAATATTGGGCTTGCAAGCATGTCGTCCTGAGTTTGACCCTCTGCATCTCGTGTTCCCATGTTTCCCATAAGCCAGTGAGATGCTTTGGGTCTCAGGCTGTAACAAATCTAAAAAAAAAAAAAATTGTTGTTGTTACGCATGTCACCCAGTGAGAGCCAAAGAGATGGTTAACAGTTAAGGCGTGTGCCTTGTACACCAGATCTAGTTTTGAGCCTTGACGCCACATGGTAGGGGTTACAGTTCTGGGGAGGCTCCACTTCTGTCGTGTCTCTTCCTCTGTCTGTGTGTCTCTCTGTCTAATTGAAAAAGTGGTCCCAGAGGCATGGAACCTCACAGGTGCAAGGCCCAATTTTGTAAAGAAAGGAAGAAAGATGAAAAGGAAATAAGAGGCAGAGAAAGAAAACACAGTCCCCCCCCAAAAAAAAAAATTTTTTTTTTTAACAGCTTCTCTACCTTTTCAGGAATTGCAAGTTAAAAGCAGCATGTAGGCAACCATTCTTCTCCCTAAACAAAACCATCCCAGTAAGGTCCTCCTGGCCACTTGAATCCTGTTTACCCAGTTGCCACGGCAACCGCTCATTCAGTAGCCCTGTGTAAAGTCCAGGATAAAAAAAAGAAGGAGTCATAATGGAAGCTTAGCCTCAGAAAGGGGCTGTTCACAGGGGACGCTCTCCATGGCCACAGCAATATCGCTTGACTTTTTCCTGGTGTTCTCTCCTCACTCTCATATTAAGTCATCTTCAAAATCCCAGAGTCTTTGAGGCTCTCACAAAGCCATTACCCGTTTGGGGGATGCAGTCAGAACTTCCTTCTGCAGTTACTCTCTGCCAGTCCCTTTCAGAGGACTCGGGAATGAATTAAGCAGGCAGAGCCCCAGACACCACATAAAAAGCCTGGCGACTCCTGTGAGCCAAAGAAAGCCCGTTTTGTGTGTGTTGATTCAGAAGCTCCCAGCCAGCCAGCCCGCTAAAGATGCAACCCTTTGCAATGGACAGAAACTGAAGGGCAAAAAAGAAAAATCCCCAAGGTAGGGTGTTTTTCTAATTATTATTTGTTTGTTTGTCTCTGTTTGTTCTGCTTAAAAGTTTCTTAGACTTGGCAACGCTTGTGGGTAGAGGAAAACTTTAGCAAAGGAGTTGATTCTTTTCAACAGAGAGGAGCAGAATTGGATTCTCTCTGAATCCAGGTCACTGCTCAAACAAAGCTCACTGCCTAGGTTAAATCTGAACCACCAAGATTTGGTGAAAATGAAAGCCACTGCCCCGTCAGCTGGCACCGTGCTGATAAATACGATCTCTCTCTCCTGGGGGAAAAGCCAGCGTCAGAGTCTTGGGGAGATTTGGTCCCCTTGTGGCGTCTTCTGTTTGAGTTTTGATATTTCAAGAGAATTTCTCTCTGGAATCTGATACCGGAGTCAGGTGCCTTGTTCTTGCCTGGAGCTTTTACAGAAAGCTGTCAAGAAATCTGAGCCCTCTCTCCCAAGAGGAGACTCAACACTCCGCTTCAGCTGGTTTACATTCACCTCTGCTAACGCCAGAAGTTTCTGCAGTGGCATGGTTGCCGGTCGTATGTTCCCTGTGTGTTTCCTGCGAGTTTGCACTTGCTGCAATTGGTAGCCCCCCTAGAGAAAGTGAGGAGGCACATTTTGTTAAGACCCCCCCCCCCATTCACTAAAGTAGGTCTCCTCCTCAGCCCAGCCCACCCCCACCCACCCCCAGCAAGGACCTGAGAAAAGGCACTGAAATGCTAATCTCCGAAGGTCTTCCTTTCCATTCAGTTGCAAAAGATCTTAAAGGGACCATGAGTGTTGAAAATGCTCCAGGAAGTCTTCCTCTGAAATTGACTCCCTCATACTTTCCAAAGGCGTGAACTTGGGGGGTAGCTACTCTCCAGCTCAGTGAAATCAGCTTTTCTTGAAGGGAATTTCTCTTGCTGAGTAGGAAGGGATGTTTCCTTCTTCCCTTGTGAGTTTTTTTTTTTTTTTTTTTTTTTTTTGCCTAGAGTTATCCCTGGGGGGCTCGGTGCCTGCACTACTGCTCCTTTGACCTTTTTTTTTTTTTTTTTTTTTTTTGCTAAGACAGAGAAATTGGGGGGAGGGAGATAAAGAGAGAGAACGGCAACTGCAGACCTGCTTCACGACTTATGAATCACCCACAAGCCCCCGCCACAGGTGGGGATCCGGGTCTAGAACCAGGATCCTTGCGCTTCACTTCATACTACCTGTGTTTAATTAGGTGCACCACCGTCTGCCTCACCCCCTACTCCTTCCTGTCTTTCTTCCTCCCTCCTTCCTTCCTTCCTATCTCTTTCTTTTTGTCTTTCTGTGTTCATTTGTTTGTTAGGACAGAGAAATAGGGAAGGGAAGGGGGAGAGATACTGCAGCACTGCTTCACTTCACTTGAAGCTTCCCTCCCCCCATTTGTAAGGCATTGTTTTATTTATTGTTGTTGGCATTGTTTTATTTTGTTTGTAAGCACCACCACCCCAAGGTCACTTAGTTGGGGACTCAGGTCTTGAACTGGGCCCTTGTGCATGGTAACAGGGAGTGTTCATCTTGCTGTGTCACCCACTGTCTGCCTCCTGCCCTCCTGGGTTTTATTTATTTACTTTTTCTATATGGGGGGGATTAATGGTTTACAGTCGACAATACAATACAGTAGTTGGCACACACATGTAATATTTCTCCGTTTTCCACATAATTCTCTAACCCCCACCTAGGACCTCCTCCGCCATCATGTTCCAGGACCTGAACACTGCCCCCACCTAGAGACCTTTACTTTGGTGCAATATTATTTTTTTATTATATTTATTTATTTATTGGATAGAGACAGCCAGAAATCAAGAGAGAAGGGGTGACAGAGACAGAGAAACACTTGCAGCACCGCTTCACCACTTGTGAAGCTTTTCCTCTGCAGGTGGGGACTGGACCTTGAACCTACAGCCTTGTGCATTTGTAACTTGAGTGCTCAACCAAGTGCGCCATCACCCCACCTTAATACTATGTTTAGTTATTTACTTATTTTTAGAATTTATTTGTTTATTCATGAGAAAGATAGGAGAGAAAGAGCCAGCCATCACTTTGGTACATGTGCTGCCGGGGATTGAACTCAGGACCTCATGCTTGAGAGTCTAGTGCCTTAGCCGCTGCGCCACCTCCTGGACCACTGTTATGTTTATTTTTTACCAGAGTACTGCTCAGCTCTGGCTAATGAACTATTCTCCTCTCTCTCCCTCTCTCCCCCACCATGATGTGTTTAGGGTTTGCTAGGAAGACTTCCCTGGGAGGTGTCAGCCCCCAGCAGGAAAGTTCAGCTTAGCCCTGCCCTCTGACTCTGAAGCAGGGAAACTTGAGGAATGGGACTTGTCAGAGGGCCAGTCCCCTCCCCAGCCAGTTAGGGGAACCAGGACCAGCCACCCTCCCCCTGCAGTCTGCTGAGGGTTTTTTTTTTTTCTGTCTGGCCTCCCAGCAGACGTGAGTCTGTTAGCATGGGCACACGCAAGTGCTTCCTCCAAGCTGGACTCTGTCAGCCCCTTTGCTCTGGAACATGCCACAGCTCATCCAAGGAGCCTTTCTCAGAGCGGTTCTGGGGTACCTGCCTCTCCCCATGCCATCCCCGATAGCACTTTACTGTGTTTGCCTTTGTTTGACCTTGGGCTTGACAATCAGAAATAGTAACTGACATGAATAGTACAGTCAAAGTAACATGCATTTAAGTCCTGTGTTTTTCTGAGTCCCTTCTCTGGCCCTCATACTGTGGTGGTGTTTTTTTGTTTGTTTGTTTTTGGTTTTTTGTTTTGTTTTTAGTTTTTTTCTCACCTTTCTTGGAACTTCATGCTGTTAGTTCTTTTTGTGCCCTCAAGAGTTCCTTCTCCCCAAATATCAATTATTTGCGTTGTCTTTGTATTACATATGTAAAGTGTGTGTGAAGTGTGTGTGTTTGCCTGCTGGCAGATAAAATAAAATAAAGAGACAGAGAGACACCTGCAGCACTGCTTCCCCACTTGTGAAGCTTCCCCGCTGTAGGTGGGACTGAGATTTGAACTCGAGTCCTTGTGCATTGTATTGTGTGCACTCTACCAGATGTACCACCACCTAGCCCCAGACTCTTTTTAAGAGCCTGGAGGAAGGGAAATAGCAGGGCAGAGAGAGGCAGCACTGTTCTGTTACTCATGCAAGGAGGTCCCATGAGGTACCCGGGCTGAAACCTAGATCCAAGCTCATGGTATCCTGGCTGGGTATCTTTTTTTTTTTTTAATATTTATTTTCCATTTTGTTGCCCTTGTTGCTTTTCATTGTTGTCCTAGTTATTATTGTTGTTATTGATGTCGTCGATGTTAGATAGGACAGAGAGAAAATGGAGAGAAGCGAGGAAGACAGAGAGTGGGAGAAAGGATAAGACACCTGCAGACCTGCTTCACCGCCTGTGAAGTGACTCCCCTGCAGGTGGGGAGAGCCAGGGGCTCGAACCGGGATCCTTACGCGAGTCCTTGCGCTTTGCACCACGTGCGCTCAACCCGCTGTGCTACTGCCCGAGTCCCCCTGACCGGGTATTCTAACTGGTGAGCCATCTCCCACCCTCTCTGGCTGTTTTTTTCAGGGTCCAGGGAAAGCTACTCCAGAGCCTTCCCTCTGGCAAAAACTGCCAGGTACTTTTCTGAACCTGCCTTCCCAGGCCCCTCCCCACCCACCCCTGGGCGTGTGGAGTCCCAGCCCCGCCTCCTTCCTGGCATCTCTGCCCCGCCGTCCCCGCCCCCCTCCAGCCCTGGCTGGCTCCCTGGCAGTCTGCATGGCTTCTGCTCCTGCCCCGTCCTCCTCCACCCCCACCCCCACCCCACCCCCGTCGTCCATGCCTGCCCCTTGAGATGTGCTGTCTTCTCTCCTGCAGCCGCCAACCCTGGTGAGTACCCCTGCCCTGGCATTCTCCAGCCCCCGGCTCTCTCCTGCCCTTGGCCTCCTGTCACCTGATTTTCCTTGTCCTCTGAAGGATCTTGGGCTTGGGCTGGTTTGAGTCATCTGGCTGCCCACTTCAGATAGAAATACGTCCCGGGGCGGGGAGAGAAAGGAGGCATGGCGGTGGTTATGAAGAAAGGCGTTCCTGAGGCTCCAGAGTCCCAGGTTCAGTCCCTGGCACCACCATACCATAAGCCACAATTGAGCAGTGCTCTGGTAAAGATGAAGAGGGAGGAAAGAAAGGGGGGGAGAGAAAGAAAGAGGAAGTAGGGAAGAAGTGTGAGTATCTGAGTATAGATAGTTTTATTCTATATTTTTAAATTTGTTATCGGCCTTGGCTCATGGTGGTGTGGGGGATTGAACCGGGGACCTCGGAGCCTCAGCCGTGAGAGTTTGATGTCAGAAAGAAGGATAAAGAGAGAACACAGTACTACTCAGCTCTGATGATGATGGTATTGGGGATTGAACCTGAGACCTCAGAGCCTAACCACTATGCTATCTCTCATCTACCCATCCTGACTTTTTAAATCTATTTTTGTCACAGCAGAAATTTTATTCAGGAAAATTGAGAACAGTCACATGTTAAGACATGAGAGAGAGAGACAGAGGGAGAGAGAGAAGGAGGTCTCGTGATACAGAGTATAAAGCATTAGACTCTTAAGCATGGGGTCCTGAGTTCGATCCCCAGCAGCACATGTACCAGAGTTCCAGAGTGATGTCTTGTTCTTTCTTTTCTTTTCTTTTCTTTTTTTTTTTTTTTGCCCTCCTGGGTTATTGCTGGGACTTATTGGAATCCACTGCTCTTGGAGGCTATTTTTTCTCCCTTTTATTGCCATTCTTGTTGTATTATTGTTGTGGTTATTATTGTTTGTTGTTATTATTGTTGAATAGGATAGAGAGAAATGGAGAGAGGAGGAGAAAAAGACAGACACTGCAAGCCGGCTTCACTGCTTGTGAAGTGACACCCCCCCCCCCCCGCAGGTGGAGAGCCAGGGGTTGGAACCAGGATCCTTACACCAGTCCTTGTGCTTTGCGCCATGTGCGTTGAACCCACTGCACTACTTGCTGGTGGTTGAATTCTTGGTGGAAATAGCACATCGTTGGGTTCATGGACCTTTTCTGGATGTCCTAGGTGGGTTGAAGGCCTGTAACATTTCGGTTTCTGAAAAGTATAAGGGAGAAGGGCATCCTCATAGAAAGAAAGAAAGAAAGAAAGAAAGAAAGAAAGAAAGAAAGAAAGAGAGAGAGAGAGAGAGAGAGAGAGAGAGAGAGAGAGAGGGAGGGAGGAAGGAAGGGGAAAAAAAGAAAAGAAAAAAAGAAAGAACGCACCTCCCTCCCTGCTGACCATGGGGCTGGTTACCTAGCAAAGCCAAACTTGGAAACCTTCTAGCCCAGCCTCTGGTTTTAAGTCTTCTTTGGTCTGCCAGGGGAATATGCAGATGTTTGCATCTGCACCACTAGTGTGGCTCCCAGGGGGTTCTGCAGCCCTGCGGTTTCCCCCAAAGGCTACCCTGCTGGTGTTTGCTAAGGGAATCCTCCTAGCTTATCTTGATATGGTTGTCCCTGGGACTGTGTAAATAAGGGTACTACAATACAAAAGTCTGAAGGCTGGAGGCCCGGCTCCCAGAGGCAGATGCATGAGAAAAGCCCCAGCGATTGGGAAAAACCCAAGATAAAGTGACTTGAATGGGCTCCTTGTGACTCCAGACACTCACTGCACAAGGAAAATGAGCCTTCAACCCGGCTTCTTTTCTTCCCCATCTCTTTTTCTCTTTCCTTTCTCTTCCCCACCCCCTTCTCTCTCTCTCTTTTCGCTCTCTCCATCTTCCTCCTTTTGTTTGTTTTCTCCTTAACTCTGAAACTCTGGTCTCCTTATCTGATTCAAGGACTTGATGATTTAGAGACCATAGTCAAGCCAAGGTCATTTGCATTGAGGAGCCATGGGGGGGATGGAGTTGTAACAGACTCTGGTTGTTGTAAATCAGAGGAACCTTCCAGAGCCTGAAGGTGGAGGTGGACCTAGCCATGATGTCAATGGACCCGAAAATCCACCCCGATGAGAGCCAGTTACTGCTGGGGGCAGAGCAGGAATGCAGAATGCAGAAAGTCTGTTGTTGTTTCTAAAAAAAAAAAAATCCAATAATAATAATAAACTGCTCCCAGCACCTGACCCTGCTAAGGAAGTGAGCTGCCTAGGTCTGGAGAGCATTTAAAAATTTCCTTGCACCAGCAGAGGCTGCTTGCAGCCTGCTGGGGGGCTTTTCCTGGTTTACAGGGACTTGGGGCTCATTGGATTGGAGGCTTTTCCTTCTCAGGCTCAATTAGAAAAAAATTAACTCCAATACAATTGCCTGGCCTGTTCTAGCTAACTCACCTGGCCGGCTCAGGGTGCTGGCACTGGCCTTGTTCAAACATGTTGACAGAGAGCCTGGAAATGGCTGGGAAGGCATTTGGAGAAGGTTCTGAGGGGCCCTTAGCTACTGGCGTGGGGGCACAGGATGTGTGTGTTTTCTGTGCTCTGATGGGCTTGGTAGCTGCTCTGAAATGCAAATTATGCTGTCACCTGCTGTAATTGGGGGTGGACCCCCAATCTGTAGATCTAGTCTAGACATTCTTCTGTTGACTCTCTGGAGAGGCTGTTGGGTATGAAAAAAAAAATCTCATAACAGGCACTGGAGTGTGTGTGTGTGTGTGTGTGTGTGTGTGTGTGTGTGTCCCTGTAGAGCACACATGTTACAATGCACAAGGACACAGGTTCAAGCCCCCACCCCTCACTTGAAGGAGAAGTTTCATGAGTAATGAAGCAGTGTCTATTCACCCCTCAACTTCTGTCTCTATTTTAATAGAAGGGGGATAAATATATATAATTTAAGAGCAAAGACAGTCCAGGAGGTGTAGTACATAGGGTCTGAAGGTCCTCTAGGAACCAGTTTTGATTCTTGTACCACATTTGCCAGAGTAGTGCTCTAGTCTTTGTGTGTGTGTGTGTGTGTTTATTCCCTTTTGTTGCCCTTGTTGTTTTCTTGTTGTAGTTATTATTGCTATTGATGTTGTTGGATAGGACAGAGAAGTGGAGAGAGGAGGCGAAGACAGAGATAAGGAGAGAAAGATAGACACCTGCAGACCTGCTTCACCGCTTGTGAAGTGACTCCCTTGTAGGTGGGGAGCCAGGGGCTCGAACCCGGATCCTATGGCGGTCCTTGCGCTTTGTGCCACGTGTGCTTTGCCCGATGCCCTACCGACTCCCGTGTTTGTGTGTGTGTGTGTGTGTGTGTGTGTGTGTGTGTGTGTGTGTGTGTGTTGTTCTGGTCTTGATCCATGACACCAAAAGTGTTGATGAGAGGTTTAAGGAGATGATAGCCCCAGAAGTATTTTTTTTTTTTTTTTAGTATTTTATTCATGAAGAAAATAGGCAGAAAGAGAGAGAGAGAGAGAGAGAACCAGACATGCATCACTCTGGTACATGTGCTTCTTCTTCTTCTAGCGTTTGCCCTTCTTCCGTAGCCAGTCAACAGCGTCAGGTTGAGCCTGATGTAAAGTTTCGAGACCTCCTTTGAATCTGGAGAGGTGGCAGTCGTTGACTATGTGGGTCATAGTCTGTCTGTAGCCACAGGGGCAGATCAGTACATGTGCTGTGTGGATTGAACTCGGGACCTCCTGCTTGAGAGTTCTGTGCTTTATCCACTGCACCATCTCGCAGACTGCAGGACTTTTTCCTTTGGTATTCTGCAGCGTGTGCTGTGCTACACAGGCACTGCCTAGTGGCCCTGCTGCTGTGCCTGTGTTGCTCCAACTGCATAATTTAAACTTTTTGTTTTGCTTTCTTTATTATCATTTTTATTTGATAAAAGCAGCCAGATATCAAGAGGGAAGGGGGAGATAGAAAGGGGGCAAGACAGAGAGCAGCTAGAGAGCAGCTTGCAGCCCTGCTTCACCACTTGTGAAGCTTTGCCCTCATGCAGGTGGGGACCAGGAGCTTGAACCTGGGTCCTTGGGCACTGTAAAGTGTGTGTCTTTCCTTCATTTCTACTTCATTCCTCTTTCTTTTTTTCTTTCTTTTTTTTTTTTAATTTTATTTTAATTGCCACCCAGGGGTTCAGTACCAGGACTATGAATCCACCACTCCTGGTGATGATTTTTTCCTTTTTGTTATTTTCTCTTTTTCTTTTTATATTTATTTCTTTCTTTATTCCCTTTTGTTGCCCTTGTTTTATTGTTGTAGTTATTTATGTCATCATTATTGGATAGGACAGAGAGAAATGGAGAGAGATGGGGAAGACAGAGAGGGGGGAGAGAAAGATAGACACCTGCTTGTAAAGCGACTCCCCTGCAGGTGGGGAGCCAGGGGCTCAAACCAGGATCCTTCTGCTGGTCCTTGCACTTTGCACCACCTGCACTTAACCCGCTGTGCTACCACCCGACTCTTGTTACTTTTTCTTTTTCTTATCTTACAGGACCGAGAAAAGTTGAGAGAGGAGTGGGAGGTAGACAGAGAGAGACTTGCAGCTTATGAAGCTTCCCCCTGCATGTGGGAAGTAGGGACTCAAACCCGGGTTTTTAGTCATGGTAATGTATGCACTCAACTAGGTACACCACCAACTGGCCCACTCCTTTTTTAAATATTTATTTATTTATTTTTATGGAAGAGAGAGACCCACCGAGACCAGAGCACTGCTTAGCTCTGGCTTATTGTCCTGCTGGGGATTGAACCTGGGACTTCAGAGCCTCAGGCATGAAAGTCTTTTTGTAGAACCATTATGCAGTCTTCCCTAGTCCTTCCTCTCTCTTTTCTTCTTTCCTTCCCTCCCTCCCTCCCTCCCTCTTCCTCTTTCTTTCCTTTCTTCCTTCCTTCTCTCCCTCCCTCCTTTCTTCCACAGAGACAGAAAAGACAAAGAAGCAGAGAGAGGAGAGGCCCCACAGCCCTGCTGCACTATACCTGGAGCTCCACTTGGTGCTGTACCTGGTGCTGAGAGAGGAGAGACACCACAGCCCTGCCCACCCTCCATGGGGTTCTCTGGGTGCTGTCCATGGTGCTGAGAGAGGAGAGACCCCACAGCCCTGCCCACCCTCCATGGGGTTCTCTGGGTGCTGTCCATGGTGCTGAGAGAGGAGAGACCCCACAGCTCTGCCCACCCTCCATGGGGTTCTCTGGGTGCTGTCCATGGTGCTGAGAGAGGAGAGACCCCACAGCCCTGCCCAGCCTCCATGGGGTTCTCTGGGTGCTGTCCATGGTGCTGAGAGAGGAGAGACACCACAGCCCTGCCCACCCTCCATGGGGTTCTCTGGGTGCTGTCCATGGTGCTGAGAGAGGAGAGACACCACAGCTCTGCCCACCCTCCATGGGGCTCCCTGGGTGCTGTCCGTGGTGCTGAGAGAAGAAAGACACCACAGCCCTGCCCACCATCCATGGGGTTCTCCGGGTGCTGTCCATGGTGCTGAGAGAGGAGAGACACCACAGCTCTGCCCACCCTCCGTGGGGTTCTCTGGGTGCTGTCCATGGTGCTGAGAGAGGAGAGACACCACAGCTCTGCCCACCCTCCATGGGGTTCTCTGGGTGCTGTCCATGGTGCTGAGAGAGGAGAGACACCACAGCTCTGCCCACCCTCCATGGGGTTCTCCGGGTGCTGTCCATGGTGTTTCCTTTTGGGCGTTCAAACACAAGACTTCTTGCCTGGCTTGGTGTCTTTATTCACCACACTTTCTCTTTCTCTCTCTCTCTTTCTTTCTTCCTTTCTTTTTAAAGATTTTATTTATTAATAGAAAGACAGGAGAAGAGAGAGAAAGAATCAGACATTACTCTGGTACATGAGCTAAGGGGAGTGAACCTCATGCTTGACAGTCCAGTGCTTTATCCACTGCACCATCTCCTGGACCATAACACTTTCTTTTCCTGTCAGTTTGCTTTGTCAGCAGGAAAGTCTTCTGCTGCAAGAAGGGGGGAAAGAAGTCCACGAGAAGTGCCAGGTGCCACCTAAGCCAAGAAGCCATGTCCCAGGCCGCAGACTTTTCTCAAGGGCTGTTGCCGGCTTTGGCAGTCTGGACTGCATAACTCAGGAGCCACTGCAGTGCCCAGGGTGCTGGGGGTGAGAATAACCTGGCCTTTGAGTATCACTGACCCCCCGTTTCCTAGCAACACCCAACCACCCCACGGACTATTTCATGGTGCTCCTAATTTATACTTAACAGTTATTGGCTGTGTCTGAGGCTGGCTAATTTCCCATTAGGACGTGCAGGCAACCACTTTCATACATGACTGAACAAGAGAAAGGACTCCTGGGAAGCCTGCAGTCTCCCTCTGCAAAGTGGAAACAAGCAGATTTGGCCCCAGGCTGGCTCATCTGTCCCCATGTCTCTCTCCCCATAGTGGTGAAACCACACTGAGCGTTTCCAAGTAGAATTCCCCCCATTTGCCATCTGCAGATCACTCAGCCAGTGTCCAGGAGTGTTTAGACATCAGTTAGTGACATCCATGGCCATCCGAGACAGCGACTTTTTTTTTTTACCTGTTTTTAATATTATTTATTTGTTACTGGATAGAGATAGAAATTGAGAAGGGAGTGGGAGACAGAGCTACACCTGCAACCCTGCTTCACCACTTTTGAAGCTTTCCCTTCTGCAGGTGGGGACCAGGGGATTGAGCCTGCGTCCTTGCACACTGTAATGTGTGCACTCAGCCAGGCGCACCACCACCTGCTCCCTCAAAAACAGCAACATTTGAGCTGGGGAGACAGCATAACAGTTAGACAAAAAAAAAAAAAAAGACTTTCCTTCCTGAGACTCTGAAATATCAGGTTCAGTCCACAGCACCACCATAAGCCAGAGCTGAGCAGTGCTCTGATAACATAAACAAACAAATATTTAAGTAAATATGTAAGAATAAAATAGTGGCTTGGAGTGATGAAATCCCAGTTTGACAAAGAAAGGAGGAGGGGGCGGAGGTGGTCCACTGTACACCTTTATTTTGGTGTAATCAATCATAAACAGGAAGTCTGGTCAAGCATTACAAATCTTGGGGAACCTGACTTCTGGCGGGTGGGCCTGGAGAACGTGGGTGCCCCTCCTTACCCTCCTTGGCTGTCAGCCTCCTTCCATGGCTCCCTACCTTCAGGGTACAGCCACCACCTCACGACTGTGTAAGTGACAAGCCAGTTCCACAGACATGTTCTCAATACTAGTAGTATTTAGAGAGATTGAGAGACCAGAGCACTGCTGAGCTCTCTGGCTAATGGTGGTGCTGGGGATTGAACCAGAGCCTCAGGCATGAGAGTCATTTGTAGAACCATTTGTGCTGTTGACCCAGCCTCCTAGGCCCAGGACCTGGTGGGCTGAGGCTTCCAGCCAGCTGGGTTATGAAGGAAGGGAGGAGGTGGTGAAGTCGCACTTTAGTTCAGGTGATGAAAGCCCCAAACGGCTTCATTAAAAAAGGTGGCAACAGATTGTCCGCAAGAGGGGCACTTCTCTTGAGCCCCTCCAGATGGCACTTAAGGGAGGCTCTGGGGACCCTCTGTCAGAACAGAGTCCTTCACCTGTCTCTTTTCCTGCAAGGCTCTTTCCACACCTCTTAATGGACTCTCAAGGTTTAGATTTGGCTCTTGAATGGCAAAGAGCTGAATTCAAATGCCTGTGACCTATTCAGAATGGAAATCTGCTTCTTGTCCATCTGTGGTGTGTGTGTGTGTGTGTGTGTGTGTGTTTTAATGCCCTTGTAGAGTGGACTTGTTCATTTTGCTTATAGCCGTATCACCCTGAGCACACCCAATCTCGGCTTATCTCAGAAACTAAGCAGGGTTAGGCCTGGTTAGTACTTGAAAGGAAGAATGTGCTCATTTTTCATTTCTTAAGCAGAGGAGGTGAGGAGTAGAGCATCATCACTCTGGCACATGCAGTGCCAAGGATCAGACTCAAGGCCTCATGCCTACATGCCTGATCCTTTATCCTTTGTACTGCCTCCAAGGTGGTACTTTTTAAATTTTGTATTTATCTTTTAAATTGTTATCTTTAAATTTAATTGTTTTAATTTTTATGTTAATTATTTATTATTATTTATCAAAAATTAAATTTTTATTTTTAATTATTTATTATTGTTATTATTACCTTTTTATTTATTTATTTTCCCTTTTGTCGCCCTTGTTTTATTATTGTAGTTATTATTGCTATTGATGTCATCGTTGTTGGATAGGACAGAGAGAAATGGAGTTTCACTACTCATGAAGCTTTCCATCCCCACCCCCTGCAGGAAGTAAGGTCTGGGACTCAAACCCAGATCCTTACACATGATGACAAGTACACTCATGCGTGTGTCACTGGCCAGCTCCCTAGATAAATATTTTAAATAATAATAATTTGAGGGGTGACAAGATAGTTCAGCTGGGTAGCTTACCTGTGTGCAACCCGGGTTCGAGCCTGATTGCCACCACACAGGAAGAAGTTTCATGGCTGGGGTGTCTTTTCTGCTGCTCTTTCTGTCTTGCTCTCTCTCTCTCTGAAAATGTACCACTCAGATTGATAAAGCGGATTGATGGTGAAATAATCATAATTATTTTGATGGTGTTTATTCAGGAAGGAGATCATGTCAGTAGCTTGCAGTGAAGAGGAGGCATAAGTTCTATTTTCCTCATCTGGGAGGGGAATTCTCCTTTTTGTAAAAAGGACTCTGCCCAGAGAGTCAGTCAAGCAGGCCCGCAGCCCAGAACCTCCCTGCAGGGCTCCCTGAGGCTCCCCAGCCCTGAGGCAGGAGGCAGCAGGCAGCATCAACATCTGCAGCAGAGAGAGAAGGACTCTCTCCAGCTCCCAGCAGCAGGTGCACTGGGCATTGTTCCCAGCCGGAAGCCAGAAAGAAAGGGGAATAGAAGAAAGCAGTTGAGCCTGCTGGAGGCCGGGCTTGGATTCTTGTGCCTACAGAAAGCCTTCCCCTGGACCTTGAGCACCTGCTTTTCAGATCCTTTGTGGGGTGTGGAATGAGGGGGGCACAGTGGTCCTGAAGTCCCTGGGGCACAATTGAGAGCAACTGTGTGTTTCTCTGGAGAGCTGGGGGTGGGGGTGGGGAGAATCCATGTGTGTGAGCTCCCCGTATTCTGGCCTGGTGACTCGACTTGGTTACAGATCCCACCTGATCTCACTGTTTTCTTCATTATTGCTACGGACCCTGATGATTCAAGACCCAATGGCTGTATTTAAAAATAAAGCCAAGGTTGGGGGTCGGGCGGTGGCGCAGTGGGTTAAGCGCATGTGGCGCAAAGCGCAGGTCCAGCCCTCGGCTCCCCACCTGCAGGGGAGTCGCTTCACAGGCGGTGAAGCAGGTCTGCAGGTGTCTTATCTTTCTCTCCCCTTCTCTGTCTTCCCCTCCTCTCTCCATTTCTCTCTGTCCTATCCAACAACGAATTGCGTCAACAAGGGCAATAACAATAACCACAACGAAGCTACAACAAGGGCAACAAAAGGGGGAAAAAATGGCCTCCAGGAGCGGTGGATTCATGGTGCAGGCACCGAGCCCAGCAATAACCCTGGAGGGGGAAAAAAAATAAATAAAGCCAAGGAGACTCTTAGATTCCAAAGTACCAGGTTTTACTCTCCTGCAGCAATGCTCCGATAAAAACCAAATAAATAAAAATAAAACCAGGGCCTTATGGTCTGGTGTGGAGCACACACGTTACTATATATAAGGACCCAGCTTTACACACCTAGCACCTTATGGGAGCACCATGCACAGGACCAGGAAGAATCACACTGAATGGTGAAGCAGCACTATCCTTTTTTTCCTCTCTATTTCTACTTTCTTCTTCTTCTCCTCCTCCTTCTCCTTTCCCACCTTCTCCTTCTTTTTCTCCTCTTTCTCTTTCTCCTCCTTCTTCTTTTATCTTTATTTGATAGGAAGAGAGAAACTGAGAGAGCAGGATGAGAGAGAGAGAGAGAGAGACTTGTAATACTTGGTAGACCACTCATGAAGCTTCCCCCTTGCAGGTGGGGAGTGGGGGCTTGAACCCAGGTCCTTGCACACTATGATATGTGCACTTACCTGAGTGTGCCAGTGCCCCGCCCCCTCTTAACTTCTTTCAGTCTCCTTCTAACCTCTTCTTCCTCCTCTTGGCCACCAGGATTATCACTGGGGCTCGTAACCTGTGCAACTCCACTGTTCCCAGTAGCCTTTTTCTTTTCTTTTCTCTGGATAGAAGATGAGAAACAGGAGAGAGACCATTGCTCCACTATTCCTGAAGTGTCCGTGTCCGTGTCCGTGTCTTCCCCCTCCCCCCCCACCCGTGCATATACCTTTTGTTCTTTTGCTTCCAAAGGTTATTGCTGGGGCTCAGTGCCTGCACTATGAATCCACTGCTCCTGGGGGCTATTTTGCCCCCTTTTGTTGCCCTTGTTGTTTATTGTTGTTATTATTATTGTTGTCATTGTTGCTGGACAGGACAGAGAGAAATCGAGAGAGGGGGAAAGAAAGAAAGACACCTGCAGACCTGCTTCAGTGCTTGTGAAGCAACCCCCCCCCCCCGCAGGTGGGGAGCCGGGGGCTTGAACTGGGATCCTTGAACTAGCCCTTGCATTTCGTGCCATATGTGCTTAACCCACTGTGCTACCACCCCCCACACTCCAGGTGCTTTTAACCAGGTGTGCCACTGCTTGTCCCTCTCAAAGCTGGGTCCTCATGCTTCAGAACATGTGCACACGACCAGATCAGGCAGCAAGCCTCTCCCTCTAGGACCTGATGAGGTGGACCTGGGTTCAAGCCCCCATTCTCCACCTGAAAGGGGCAATCTTCACAAGTGGTGAAGCAAATATTGTGTGTGTGTATGTCTCTCTCTCTTTCTCTCACCCTGCTCTCTCAGTTTCTCTCTGTCCTATCAAATAAAGGGGGTTACTAATATTTCACTCTGTTTTCCACATTGTTTCTTAAATTCTGCAAATGTAATCACCTGCATTTTTTTTTTTTTTCCAGAGCTCTACTCAGCTCTGGCTTATGATAGTGCAGGGGACTGAACCTGGGACTTCAGAGGCTCAGGCATGAGAGTCTCTTTGCATAACCATTATGCTATCTACCCCCCACCCATCACCCATGATTAGTCCCTCGCCTCCTGGTTTGTGAAATTATTATTATTATTATTATTTTATTGCCACCAGGGTTCACAAGTGGTGAAGCAGGTCTGCAGGTGTTTGTCTTTCTCTCCTCCTCTCTGTCTTCCCCTCCTCTCTCCATTTCTCTGTCCTATCCAAAAAAAAAGAGAGACAAAGAGGCAGAGAGTGAAAGCGACCACAGCATCAAAGCTTCCCTCAACACAGTGGGAGTTAGGTTTGAACTTGGGTCATGCACATGGCAAAGGAATGCACTCTCCTGGTGAGCTATTTTGCCAACCCTGTAATCATCTTTGATACAATTTCTGCTCCATATTTTGGTGTGTATAATCTTGTGAGCCTTTTATTCTAATTCAGAGATTTGAGCTTCTTCTTCTTTTAAGATTTTTTAAATATTTGTTTATTCCCTCTTATTGCCCTTGTTGTTATTACTGTTGTTGTTATTGATGTTGAGAGAAATGGAGAGAGGGGGAGGGAAAGTTAGACACCTGCAGACCTGTTTCACCGCTCCCCCCTGCAGGTGGGGAGCTGGGGGCTGGAACCCAGATCCTTACACCAGTTCTTGCGCTTGGCGCCACGTGCGCCTAACCTGCTGCGCTACCACCAGACTCCCCTCTTTTTTTCCCTTCCTTTCCCTGTAACTGGTATCAGAGTATTTTTGACCTCGCCATTGTGGTGTGAGAGCAGCCACAGACAATGCATGGCTGGGTGCCAATAAAACTTTATTACTGAACAGGTGGCTGGAAGGCTGTGTCTGCCAGCCCCTGCCCTGACTAAACACATTGTCTCCTTTGAGTTCTGATCCTCAGGCGTTGGCTTCCATTTGGGCTCAGACAGCCTGCTGCCCTGTTAGCTATTGTGATGAACTTCATTCAGGAATAGATCAGGAAAAGTCACCAGGAAACAAACTCCATTGTTCTATGGTGAATACTCTGGAACTCCGGGGACTGTTTCCCTCCTGTCTCGTGATTTCCACTTTGCTGCCCACGAAGTATCACTGGTGGCTTCTGGCCTGATTTTTAGTGGCGTGGCCTGATTTTGTCTACTTTGGTTAGACTGGGGTGATGAGAGTTAATACCTGCCTTCAGGAGTTGCTAAAAATCAGTGATAGCTAGCAGAGGCTTCAAGAGACAGTTCTTAACATAAGCAGATTCCTGAGTTCCGTCTCCAGAACCATGGAGAACCAAAGGCATTCCATGGAGTGTAGAGCTGTACTTTAATGTCTTTCTTATTGTGCACACACAGGGCTCTCGGTTTCCTGGTGCCTTATAAATAAATAAAAAATTAATAAGGCTAGCAGGTGAAGTCTGTTGTCTTACTTCAAGGGCTTTAGAAGGTGCAGTTAACAGTTCTCATAAGGTTGTCATAGTTTTTTCTTTTTTGCCTCTGAGGTTATTGCTGGGGATTGGTGGATGAATCCACTGCTCCTGGAAGTTACTTTTTGTTGTTGTTGTTGTTGCCCTTGTTGTTTTATTATTGTTATTGATGTTGTTGTTGGATAGGACAGAGAGAAATCAAGAGGGGGGAAGGGAGAGAAAGATAGACACCTGCAAACCTGCTTCACCACTTGTGAAGTGATTCCTTTGCAGATGGGGAGCCGGCGGCTCAAACCGGGATCCTTACACCAGTCTTTGCGCCACGTGCACTTAACCTGCTGTGCTACTGCTCGACCCCTGTATGTCTGTATTTTTTGCTTTTCTTATTCTCCTTGTCCTTTTTTTTTTTTTTTTTTTTGGAGACAACAGAGCCTCAAACATCTGCAGTTCCACCACTCCTGGGGTGACTCTTTTACTCTTTTTCTTCTTTTTTTTTCTCCCACCTAAGATTTATTTATTTAATAATGAGAGAGGGAGGAGAGAGAACCAGAGCATCGCTCACTCACACGTGATGCTGGGGATCAAATTCAAGACCTCACACCGCTGTGCCACCTCGTAGACTATGACTCTGTATTCATTTCTTTTTCTTTTATTACTTTCTTTTATTTTTTATTATCTTTATTTATTTATTTATTAGATAGAGACTGCCAGAAATCAAGAGGGAAGGGGTGATAGAGAAGGAGAGAGACAGAGAAAGACACTTGCAACACTGCTTCACCACTCGCAAAGCTGTCCCCCTGCAGATGGGGACTGGGGGTTCAAACCCGGGTCCTTATACATGGTAACATGTGCAATCAACCAGGTGTGCCACCACCCAGCCCCTTTATTTCTTTTTCTTTTAAGATTTATTTATTTATGACACACACAGTGGGGGGGGAACATGAACATCACTGGCACATGGGATACCACAGATCAAACTCATACTTGATTGTCCTTCATTTTATATACTGTACCTCCTCTTGAGCTTTTTTACCTCAACAGTGGAGGGAGAGGGGAAGGAGATGTCGTGTCTATACACTGTGGAGCACTGTGTACAGATGAAAATCCCAACCTTTGTTACACTGTGAATAGACCTTGAAGGGGAATTATACTTCGCGAAATAGCACTTGTGGAAGGTGACTAACATTTCCTGAAGGGAAGAGGGGATGTCAAGAAACTGGTGCAAGGGTGACTGGTGGTGAATGGTATCTGGGCATTTGGTAGTGGACATGGTGTGACGGTAGGTGGTGAGGCTGGGACCTACCTGCCTATCTAAGTGCTGCACAGTGGTATAAGCCAAGATTATCATTAATTGATCAGTTATACTGCATTCATCATGAAACACAGGATTCTTAGGGATCCTGAGAGGGTAGTGTTGATAAACTTTCTTTTTTTTTTTTCTTTTTCCTTTATTGGGGGATTAATGTTTTACATTTGACGGTGAATACAATTGTTTGTACATGTGTAACATTTCTTAGTTTTCCACACAGCAGTATAACCCCCACTAGGTCCTCTGTCATCCTTTTCCAGGACCTGAACTCTCCCCCAGCCCACCCCAGAGTCTTTTACTTTGGTGCAATACACCAACTCCAGTCCAGGTTCTGCTTGTGTTTTCTCTTCTGATGTTGTTGGTTCCATTTCTTAATTTCCTGTCAAATCCATAATCAATTGAATCAAAGCAACCTAAATGTTCAGCTGTGGGTATTTGTTTGTTTGTTTGTTTTACCAGAGCACTGCTCAGCTCTGGTTTATGGTTGTGCAGGGGGTTGAACCTGGGACTTTGGAAACCTCAGGCATGAGAGTCTCTTTGCATAACCATCATGCTATCTCCCCCACCTTTTTAACATTTATTTTTGTCAAGCTATTTTTCAATTTGTGGTGGATAGTGGGTTACAGCATATAGTAACAGTAAGATTACAGGGTATAATTCCACAACTACCACCAAAATACTATAACATATCCCCCACTACCAGAGATCAGTACCACAGTTCTCACAGTCTTACAGTTTGTTTGCTTCAAGATTTTTTACAAGTTCATGTGTTTCTCAATTCTCTGTATTCTGCATGTGAGAGAAACCATTCAGTTGTCTTTCAAATTTATTCTGCTAAGCATAATCACTTCTAGTTCCACCCATGTTGCCTCAAAGGACACAATGTCATCTTTTTGATTGCAGAATAGTATTCCACGAGCTATATACCCCATTGTTTACCCAGTCATCTGTTCATGGCCATTTAGGCTGATTCCACTCTTTGGCAATTGTGAATAATCGTAGCAATAAACACAGGGATGCATATGCCCATCAAATTAGCATTTGTATGTCCTTTGGATAAATGTTTAAAGGTGGTATTGCTCTTAATACTCTTAAGCATTTACCAAAAAAAAATTTCTTGACTTATTAACATGAGAGAAAGAGAGAACCAGAGTATGACTGGCGTCATTGAACTCGGGACCTTACTGAAGTTTTAGGCATCATAACTGTGTAAGAGTGTGAGAGGAAGAAAGAGGGAACAGGAGAAAGAGTGGGAGAGGTAGATATGGAGATACCAGGTCCTTGGTTGCCAATTGTGTGAGAAATTCATAAAATCCAGCTTTGTCCTATGAGAATGTGTGATCTAATGAGGAGAGTCACAGGCACTTACTTGTCTGAAGAACACTTGAAAAATATGACACAGGGAAAAAGACATTCCATTCAAAAATATGACACGAGGACAGATGTGGTCAGTCACCCTGAGAGACAGGTGCAGCGTCTGCACCAGAGGAAGGGAGGCAGACCGCACATGGCACCAGTCAGAGACAGCAGGAGCCGTTTTAATGAGGAGGGAGGTATCCTTTGACCTCGTCAGATATCCATGAAGGAAGGATGGAGAGAGGGTGCTTGCCTTGCTGTGTGTGCAACCCACGCCCCTGGCATCACATGGAGACACTGTTAGGGCACTAGGAGAAATTTCCCTCTTATTCTCCCTCTGTCTGTGACAATCTGAAAGCGACGACCCAGAGTGGTCAAATCACATGTGTGTGAAGCCCTAGCCTGCCACATAAAGATAAAATCTGTGAAACCCCAAAGTTAGAGTCAAAAGAGAGAACATCTCTTGAGTGGGAGTAGATAGCTTAATGGTTCTTCTTCTAGCGTTTGCCCAATAGCTTAATGGTTATGCAAACAGACTCTCATGCCTGAGGCTCCAGAGTCCCAGGTTCAATCCCCTGCACCACTATAAACCAGAGCTGAGCAGTGCTTTGATAAAAAAAATAAATAAATAAATAAATAGGGAGTCGGGCGGTAGCACAGTGGGTTAAGTGCACATGGTGCAAAGCGCAAGGACTGGCGGAAGGATCCCGGTTTGAGCCCCCGGCTCCCCACCTGCAGGAAGTGGTGAAGTGGTGAAGCAGGTCTGCAGGTGTCTGTCTATCTTTCTCTCCCCCTCTGCCTTCCCCTCCTGTCTCCTTTCTCTCTGTCCTATCCAACAATGAAGACAAACAACAACAATAAAACAACAAGGGCAACAAAAAGGGAATAAATAAATATTTAAAAATAAATAAATAAATAAATGAGGGAAAGAGAGAACATCCCAGCAGGAAGGGTAGCTGCACCCAGGATTCAACAGGACTGTAGGGTGTGAGTCCAGAGGTAGCAAGCATGATCTGCAGTGTCTGAACTGTAGACAATGTATAGGAATGTGTTGACTGAGAAGGTAGGTTTTGGAGCCCCTGGCCTCCACTGACATGTTCTGGGAGTTGATAACGGCCAGTGATAATGACTGAAGCTGTGCCCTAGGCAGGGCTTCTGCTGTGTCTGAAGGTGCTGGAATTTGCATGAGCCTGAGCTGGAGACAAGAGTCCAGCCCAGAACAGTTGGGATTTTCCTTGCTTAAGGTAAACTCAGAGTGTGAGTTGTAGCTTGAAGGGGACCCTTGGGGATTGAGAAATTTTCATCTGGGGACCCTTGGGGATTGAGAAATTTTCATCTTCCATAATTTGGCCTCAAAGACTGGCTCAGTGCCCCTTGCCCTAGAATTCTCTCCTTGCTGGTTCCTCCTCTGTCGCTTCAAGAAAAGTGAATTTCTGCCTCTCTTCTCCAAATATGAAAATGAGCAAAATTTTAACAACAGTGTCCCAACAGTCCAGGGAGAAACATGAGTGATACAAGTACAAAGAGTCTTTGTCTCTTGTTTCATTGCCTTTTGTTTACTGCCCATTCATTGGCAGGAGTATTCTGCTGCTGCCAAAGGAATAAGTAGCCAGTACTTTTGGAAAGGCTTCAGAGCGTGATAAACTTCTCATCCAGTGTTTTTATTATTATCATTATTATTAACCACTTCAGCCGCTACAGAGAGAGTTGTTTGCCAGGAAGAGACAACAGAGAGAGGCTGGGCAACTTTTTCATAATAAATTTTGGGGTAATTAGGAAGAGTTGAGGATAGCAGCGGTAGTAGTTGGCTTTTGGAATTTCTCCTGGAATCTTTTACTCTGTCAGGTTGTGGAGAAGAGCTCCTAAAAGAGGAGGCTGGGAGACTAGGGCAGAGAGGCTAAAGTCGGGATCTGACGAGATGGCATGCTGCCCCGCAGGATTATCAAGGAAACTCAGCCTGTGCTGGCAGAACCAGTTCCTGATATTAAAGGAGAACCAGATGAGAGCAACACCCGTTATTTTCGTGTGGTCATTGCTGGCCCTCGGGATTGCCCCTTGGAGGGAGGGACTTGTAAATGTGAACTATTCCTTCTGGGAAAAAATACCCAACGGCAGCCCCTAAAGTACGTTTCATAACCAAAATTTATCATCCTAATGTAGACATGTTGGGAAGAATATGTTTCGATATTTTGAAAGATAAATAGTCCCCAGCACTGCAGATCCTCACAGTTCTGCTATCCATCCAGGCTCTGTTACGTGCTCCGAATGCAGATGATGCACTAGCAAATGTGGCGGAGCAGAGGAAGCCCAGGGAAGCCCAAGCCAGAGGCAGTTAGAGTGTGGACTAGGCTGTACGCCGTGAATAATCTTTAAACCAATCTGAATATCGAGTATGCATCACTTCTCCCCTTCTGCCAAGACTTCTTCTTCTTTTTTTTTTCTGCATTTAATGGACAGTCTTAGACACATTACAAAATAAAAAGGCCCAGATATCTTCAGTCCTTTGGTGATTAAATACACATTAGCAAATCAAAATAATAAAAAAGAAAAGGCTGTTGGTTGGTTTATTTCTATTTAGTGTTGCCTGCCCCTTTAGAAGCTATTAAGCCCTTCTGGTAAATTAACCTGAAGTACCTATGCCTGAGGCAATATTTACTTAGCAGAACAAAAATCCTGCTTGTACTTTTTGCTATTGATGAATAAATACCTCCTCTCCTCACCCTCCCTCTCACTCAATATAAATAGAAATTAAATCTTTCTGCTTTATCGCATTGGTTTACAACTGAGCACTGTTACCCCAAGCTGTGTCTATGTATATGTGTGTATATATATATATGTTGTTTCCAGCTTCTAGTGCTGCTCCGTTTCCCTCCATTTTTTTCCCCCTGAAATGACTCTCCTTCCCCTCAGGGTTTAACCTGTGCTTTTCTTTGTTTTTCTGTATTTGCTTGTCTGGATGTCATTACCCCATAGGTATACATACTTAAATCAGGGTTTTTGTTTTGTTGGGAAGGGTTGGTGAGCCCATTGTTTTACCCAAAAAAAAAAAAAAAACACCTTATCTCTGTTTCCAGTTCTTCTCACTTAGCTTGCCATAGTCAGAGAGTCAAAAAGTGCATCTTTGATCTGGTTTACCTTTTTAACAGCTGTGTGACATTTCCTGTGGCTTCTTTCTTCTCTGGTCTTTGCCAATCTGAATCCTTGGCCTTCACTGGTGTGAGCAAGTCCTCATATTCTGAAAGCCCTTGAGGGTTACTTATCTTGAAATCAGTGTCAGTTGGCCCACCCAGTTGACACTCTGGCCTCATTTTTATTAAAGGTGTAAAATACCTTTTCCCTCTGGTGAAAAACAGTAAACAACTGGGTTTGAATTTCTGGGACTCACTCATGGGTGGATTTTCTTGTAAACAGGTGACAAATGTGGCATCATGGAGGGAGGGGAAAAATCTCATTATTCTACTCTCGTTCTTCAATGATGAGCAAAGAAGCAAGCAAGCAGGAAGTGAGTTAGGAGGAGGAAAAGTAAAAAGTCCTTTCTGAACAAGCTGTCTCCCTGGGAGGGAGGGGTTCTGAGAAACCACCACCTGCTGTTGGCATCCACTTCAAAATCTGGAGTCTGAGGACTGGGCGGAGGGGGGTGTGTGTGTGTGTGTGTGTGTGTGTGTGTGTGTGTGTGTCTGTGTGTGTCTGTGTGTGTCTGTGTGTGTCTGTGTGTGTCTGTGTGTGTGTGTCTGTGTGTGTAAGCAAGCCTGACTGGAAGGCTTGGAATGCTGCCCTCCAGGGACAAAGCTCTAACTTCTATGCAAATAGCCTTAACTTGGAATCTGCTTCAAAGCTAGTCTACATTCAACCTCCAGGCATCCTCCATAAATTGAGAGGGGCCAGGCACACATACATAGTACTAAGCACTCAGACCCTCGCAAGGATCTGGGTTGGAACCCTGGCTCCCCACCTGCAGGGAGGTCGCTTCACAAGCAGTGAAACAGGTCTGCAGGTGTCTCTCTTTCTCTCTTCCTCTCCCTCCTTTCTCAGTTTCTCTCAGTCCTGTCCAATAAAATGGAAAACCTGGCCCACCGGGAGCAGTGGATTCATAGTGCCAGCCCTGAGCCTCAGTCGTAACCCTGGAGGCAAATAAATAAATAAGAAGTTGAGAAGTTTATCTTTTTTCTCTTTACTACCTTACAGTATCAGTAAATACAGGACTGCAAATGTCTTTTCAAGGAAGTATTGTCATATACATATATAGTCTCCAGGGTTATCACTGGGGCTTGGCCTGGAGGCTATTTCTCCCTTTTTGTTGCCCTTGTTTTCTATCATTGCTGTTATCATTATTATTGTTAGTAGTAGTATTGTTGTTGTTGGTTAGGACAGAGAGAAATGGAGAAAGGACAGGAAGACAGAGAGGGGGAGAGATAGATAGACACCTGCAGACCTGCTTCACTGCCTGTGAAGCAACTCCCCCTCAGGTGGGGAGCCAGGACCTTGAACTGGGATCCTAAGGCTGGTCCTTCCGCTTCACACCATGTGCGCTTATCCTGCTGCACCACCGCCTGGCACCCTCTCATATATTTTTTATTATGGCTTTGTTTATTGATTCATTAATGAGAAAGAAAGAAAACCACAGTATCATTCTGGTACATGTGATACCAGGGATCAAGCGCAAAACTTCACGCTTGACAGCCCAGTGACTTAATCACTGAAGCAACTCCTGGAGAAGGCACTTAAAAAGAAAAAACCTATTTTGAGGCTGAGTAGTGGCACACTTGCTTGAGCTCACACATTACAGTGCTCAAGGAACTGGGTTCCAACCCCCAACCCCCACCTGCAAGGGATTTATGAGCTGTGAAACAGGGCTGTGTGGGTGTGTGGGTGTGTGTGTGTGTGTGTGTGTGGGGGTGTGTGTATCTCTTCCTCTCCTATTTCTCTGTCTCTATCCAAAATAAATAAATAGAAAAATACAATGTTTTGAAAAGAATAGTCTAAGAATTTAAGAAAGAACTAAAAGTACATATTTTATGTGTACATTTATTGGATATATACAGACAGAGAGAAAGCAAGAGGAAAGGGGGAGATAAAGAGGGAGAGAGAATGTGAGCAGCCTGCAGGCCTGCGCCACTGCTCGTGAAGCTTCCCCTCGCCCTCGCAGGACCTTACCCAGGGGCGCCACTGCCCAGCCCTGTACGTGGCTTTTTCTAAAGCTGGGTTTGCAAAATTGGAGTTGCATGAGGCAAAGCAGACTTGCTAGCGCATGCTCCTGTGTGCCTGCATGTGTGGAGGGGGAGGATTGCATGGGGACAAACAGGTGAGACTTAGGAAAAGTGACAGCCAGAATTGGGGACAATCCCAGTCATCACAGGACCCTGGGCTTCATTCCCTTGCTGAATAGCACATGATCAAACACCTGCTAGGAGGGGGTTTGGTGATTCAGGCTCTGGAAGGATTAAAAAGTAGAAAAAAAGTGAGTCTGGTCAGGCGGTGACGCACCCAGGGTAAAACACACATGGTCCCATGCACTCGGACCCAGGTTCAAGCCCCAGTCCCTTCCTACGGGGGCGGGCTAAGGGTGTGGGTAGGACTCCATGAGCGGTAAAGCAAGGCTATAGGTGTCTCTCTAATCTCCCTTTCTCTCTTGATTCCTCTGTCTCTGTCTCTAATAATTGAATTTTAAAAACACTTTTAAAAATGGGTTAAAAGGGAGCCGGGCTGTAGCGCAGCGGGTTAAGCACAGGTGGCGCAAAGCACAAGGACCGGCATAAGGATCCCGGTTCGAACCCCGGCTCCCCACCTGCAGGGGAGTCGCTTCACAGGCGGTGAAGCAGGTCTGCAGGTGTCTATCTTTCTCTCCTCCTCTCTGTCTTCCCCTCCTCTCTCCATTTCTCTCTGTCCTATCCAACAATGACGACAACAACAATAATAACTACAACAATAAAACAACAAGGGCAACAAAAGGGAATAAATAAATAAAATAAATATTTTAAAAAATGGGTTAAAAATAAAAACTAATTAAGAAAAAAAATTTTAAAGCCAGGTGCTTTCTGGTGAGCACCGTGTCCCAGCCTCCAATGGTGGCATCTTCTGGGAAGCCAGGTATCCCTGAGGAAGGAAGTTGAAACTCAGCTGAGCGCCCCACCCCCCCGCCCAGTCAGGGACAACCTAAGTTTAGACCCCTCCCTACACTGCCCACCCCCTCCCAGGTTAAATTACTGGGCAGGGGGTAACTTGTGGAGCTGGCAGCCTGCAGCCCTCCTGTCCTCTGGTCTGTCCCCCCTTATGCAGCCCAGCAGCAAGGCCACACTAATTAGCCCAGGGGGGGGGCGTTGCCATGGCAACCGAGCACTTTTTAAAGCCCAGGAATGGTGTTCATTATTGTGCAGTGTCTTTAGCTGGGGCGCAAAGGTCAGAGTGGCAGTTGTTTTCTGCATGAGTTTGAGAGAGAGGGAGACGGAGAGGGAGAGGAAGAGAGAGAGAGAGAGAGATGCAGAATGTTCCTTCAAGATCCAGGAAGATGGTAAGTGTGGCTGAACTTTGTCCCCAGATGGGGTTTCTTCTCTTTCCTGGGGTTTTGTGTTGTGGATGGAATGTTCTGTTCCCACTCAGCTCAACTCGGGACTTGATTCTGTAGTGAGTGGTTTAGGAAGAAAGCCGGGAAGGCGGTGTGGCTTATAAGCTAGGAGGCAGTGAAAGCTTGAGAGAGACTATTCTTTTTTCTTTGATTTTAAAAGTCTGGAAGCCTTCCGTGATTCCCTATGGAAGGAGAAGGTTTCTCCGGAGCCTGAGTTGAACAAAGTGGATGATGGAGAGTCTGGTGTCTTGAATTCATGTCTGCCTTTTGGTTAGTCCTAACCTAGACTTTGCAGCTTGTGACTTTCTCTGGGTTCTTTGCCTCTCTCTGGTTTTAATACAGAAGGAAAGTTGTCAGACTAATACAGGATGGTGTGTGTGTGTGTGTGTGTGTGTGTGTGTGTGTGTGTGTGTGTGTGTGTGTATTCTAATGTTTCTCTTGCTTTTCTAAGGCTGTTAGAGAAACAAGGATCCAGATTAAAAGCCAGAGAGGCATGGAATTCTCTGGACATCTGCCCGAGCAGATTGGGGGCAGGCAGGTAGAATACTGCTGAGTAGACAGTCTGACTGCAGAGCAGGTCAGAGAAATGAAATATCAGAGAATACAGCAGCCTTTCCCTCAAATTCCAGAGGGAGCGAGTCTCTGCCGAATCCCCCTCCAATGTGTTCCTCTCCCAGTTTAGGAGAACTAAAGTTGGGCATTTCAGTTTTGTTAGTGGTGGACTGAAGGCATTTTTGAGCAGATGATTAAAAAAAAAAAAAAAAAACACCGATCTCTTTTGTGTTTATTATTTTTGCCATTTGTACTTTGAATCAATGTGCTCACTACCTGGTACCCCCCCCACTTTAAAACACACATACACACACACACACACACACATACACACACACACACACTAGGATCACAAGACAGAAATGCATCCAAGAGACCCAGTGGATGGATTCAAAAACAAATTGCTGCCCTAGAAACCGGAAATGGGAACTGGCCTACTTTGGGGCTTTTATTTTTTCCCTCTGAAAGGCTATTGTCCCTACCACCCCTGCCAGCCAGCTTAGCAACTGAGCTGAGCCCAGTATATTCTGTATACTTGCTTTGAGATGCCCCTGTCTTTGATTTGTAAGTTCTGCGGTGCAGCTCTGGAGCGAAGGTGAAACACTCAATAAATGTCATATCTGACCAGAAGTTGAAGACACTTGAGGTTCTTTTTCTATTCTTATCTTTATTTGTTGGATAGAGACAGCCAGAAATCGAGGGGGAAGGGATGGTGATAGAGAAGGAGAGAGACAGAGAGACAGCTGCAGCAATGCTTCACCACTTGCAAAGCTTTCCCCTGCAGGTGGGGACCTGGGGCTCGAACCTGGGTCCTTGCACATCAACTTGTGCACTCAACCAGGTGTGCCACCACTGGGCCCCTTGAGGTTCTTTTTCTTTCACCGCTATTTTTCTCCACTAGTGCAGGCTGTCTTTCTCCCTCCTGCTTGAGCACACACATCACACAAGAACTCAGGCTCAAGCCCTCAGTTCCCTCCTGCAGAGAGGAAGCTTCAGAAAGGGTGAAGCCCGGGTGCTCCCTCCCCCGCCCCCTCTATATCTTCCTTCTCAATTTCTCTCTGTCTCTATCCAAAACAAGTAAAAATATTTAAAATAAGAATAGTAAAAATATAGGAATCTAGGGCCAGGTGGTGGTGCACTTGTCATTGCACACAAGGACTCAGGTTTAAGCCCCTGGTCCTCCACCTGTGGGGGTGGGGGGGAAGCTTCTTATGTGGTGAAGCCAGTTCCTTTCTGTCTCTCCTCATCTCTCAGTTTTTCTCTCCTTCTTCTTCTTCTTCTTCTTCTTCTTCTTCTCCTTCTCCTTCTCCTTCTCCTTCTCCTTCTCCTTCTCCTTCTCCTTCTCCTTCTCCTTCTCCTTCTCCTCCTCCTCCTTCTCCTTCTCCTTCTCCTTCTCCTTCTTCTTCTTCTTCTTCTTCTTCTTCTTCTTCTTCTTCTTTTGCCTCCAGGGTTATTGCTGGGACTCAGTGCCTGCACTACAAATCCACTGCTCCTGGAGGCTATTTTTTTCCCTTTGTTGCCCTCTTTTGTTTGTCATTGTTATTATTGTCACCATTGCTCTCTTCATTGTTGGATAGGACAGAGAGAAATGGAGAGAGGAGGGGAAGACAGAGAGGGCGAGAGAAAGATAGACACCTGCAGACCTGCTTCACCGCCTGTGAAGTGACTCCCTGCAGGTGGGGAGCCAGGGGTTTGAACCGGCATCCTTACGCTGGTCCTAGAGCTTCAGGCCATGTTTGCTTAACCCGCTGCACCACCACCCAGTCCCCCCCCTTTTTTAAAAAAAGATTTTATTTATTAATTAATGAGAAAGATAGAAGGAGAGAGAGAGAAAGAACCAGACATCACTCTGGTACATGTGCTGTTGGGGATCAGCTCATACTTAAGAGGTCCTGACCCCTACCTGCGCTACCTCCCGGACCACTCCTCCTCTCAGTTTCTCTATCAAATAAATAATAAATCTTTTCATGGAGCCTGGGAAATAGCTCACCCTGTAGAGAGCACTAAGCATAGGACTTGCATTCAAGCCTCCCCAGGTGCATCCTTGCAAAAGGAATCTTATCTGCAGGACTCCCGGCCATTCACAGCTATGTCTCCACTGCCGAGAAGCATGCCTCCTTCCTTCTTCCCTTCACTGCTCCCTGATGTGTGGGAGTGGTTGTAAAGTAAGCGTCTCGTGGGCTCACACACCATAATTACTGCTGTTTCTCAACCCTCCACCCCCCAACTCTGTGTGAGTGGGGTACTGGTCTCTCTTAGGGACCCCCAACTTGTCACCAGCTGTAGTAACAATTTAGAGTACCAGTACCCAGCATATGCTGACCTGGCAGTATCATTCCAGCATCTGTACATATGACTTGGTTATCTCCGAGGATGTGTTATAAATGGCCGCATTTTAAGAAATCATCTCCATCCAAAAAGATCTGTGTACACATATGTTCTTGGCAGCACAATTTGTAATAGCCAAAACCTGGAAGCAACCCAGGTGTCCAACAACAGATGAGTGGCTGAGCAAATTGTGGTCTATATACACAATGGAATACTACTCAGCTGTAAAAAAAATGGTGACTTCACCGTTTTCAGCAGATCTTGGATGGATCTTGAAAAATTCATGTTAAGTGAAATAAGTCAGAAACAGAAGGATGAATATGGGATGATCTCACTCTCAGGCAGAAGTTGAAAAACAAGATCAGAAACAAAAACACAAGTAGAACCTGAAATGGAATTGGCATATCGCACCAAAGTAAAAGACTCTGGGGTGGGTAGGTGGGGAGAATACAGGTCCATGAAGGATGACAGAGGACCTAGTGGGGGTTGTATTGTTAAATGGGAAACTGGGAAATGTTATGCATGTACAAACTATTGTATTTACTGTTGAATGTAAAACATTAATTCCCCAATAAAGAAATAAATTTAAAAAGAAAATCATCTGGGGAGTCAGGTGGTAGCGCAGCGGGTTAAACGCATGTGGCGCGAAACGCAGGGACCTGCCTAAAGATCCCGGCTCGAGCCCCCGGCTCCCCACCTGCAGGGGAGTCGTTTCACAGGCGGTGAAGCAGGTCTGCAGGTGCCTATCTTTCTCTGCCCCTCTCTGTCTTCCCCTCCTCTCTCCATTTCTTTCTGTCATGTCCAACAATGAGGACATCAATAACAACAACAATAACTACAACAACAATAAAAAAACAACAAGGGCAACAAAAAGGAAAATAAGTAAGTAAGTATGAAAAAGAAAAGAAAACATTTGGTTGGGCCCGGTGATGAAACACCTGGTTGTGTGCACATGTTACCATGGGCAAGGACCCAGGTTCAAGCCCCTGATCCCCACCTGCAAGGGGGAAACTTCAAGAGCAGTGAAGCAGTGCTGCAGGTCTCTTTCTCTGTCTCTATCTGTCTCTCCCTCATCTCTCTTTATTTTATTTATTGGCAGAGAGAAATCAGAGAGGAAATGGGGAGATAGGGAGAACAGAAAGAGAGATACCTGCAGCACTGCTTCACCACTAGTGAAACTTGTCCCCTGCAGGTGGGGAATGGGGGCTGGAATCTGGGTCCTTAGGCACGGTGACATGTGCCCTATACCAGGTGCACCACCAACCAGCCTTTTCTTTCTTTCTTTCTTCCTTCCTTTCTTTCTTTCTTTCTTTCTTTCTTTCTTTCCTTCTTTCCTTCCTTCATTCCTTCCTTCCTTCTATATTTTATTTATTTATTCATGAGAAAGGAGGATAGAGAGAAAGAATGAGACATCACTCTGGTACGGTTTCTGCTGTGGATTGAACTCAGGACTTTGTGCTTGAGAGTCCAGTGCTTTATCCACTGCACCGTCTCCTGGACCACTCGGCCTATACTCCTTCTATTTCCTCTTCCCTTCTCTAACTCTATATCCAAAAATAAATAAGTAAAAAGTATATATGTGCGTTTGACCACATGCATGAAGTGACTTCCCCTAACACACTCTCTCTCTCTCTCTCTCTCTCTCTCCCTCCCTCCCTCCTTCTCCCCCTACCCCCCACCCCCAGATGCCTGACCATTTTGACCAGGCCGTGGTGCTGAACCAGCTGCGGTACTCAGGGATGCTGGAGACGGTTAGGATCCGCAAAGCAGGCTACGCCGTGCGAAGACCCTTTCAGGATTTCTACAAAAGGCAAGTCGGGTCTGAGGGTGCCCTGGGCGGTTTCCAAAGCCCTGGGCTGGGGGGCCCTTAAGTGATGCCAAGCCCCTTCCCTGCAGGTATAGAGTGCTGATGAGGAAGGAGGCGGTGCCCGAGGACATCAGGGGCAAGTGCACAGCCCTGCTGCAGCTCTACGATGCCTCCCACAGCGAGTGGCAGCTGGGAAAGACAAAGGTGAAGCTGGAGGGGTCTGGGGAGACAGCATGATGCTTCTGCAGAGAGATTCTCATGCCTGAGGCTCCACAGTCCCAGGTTCAGTCCCCTGCACCACCATCAGCCAGAGCTGAGGAGTGCTCTGGTAAAAAAAATATCTTTTAAAAATATAAATAAATAGTGTATAATAAACAAATGTATATGTCGGGGTGGGGGAGAGCAGCCAGTCCATGAGATAGCTCAACGTGGAGAGTTTGGGACTCGCATGCCTGGGGTTTCTGGCTCCAGCCCCAGAGCCACATGTACCTGATGAGCTCTTTCTCTGTTGTCTGTGAAATGAATAAAATGAATCTTTCTGAGTTTTTTAAATTTTTTTTTTAATTTAAGAAAGGATTAATTAACAAAACCATAGGGTAGGAGGGGTACAACTCCACACAATTCCCACCACCCAATCTCCATTTCCCACCCCCTCCCCTGATAGCTTTCCCATTCTCTATCCCTCTGGGAGCATGGACCCAGGGTCATTGAGGGTTGCAGAAGGTAGAAGGTCTGGCTTCTGTAATTGCTTCCCCTCTGAACATGGACGTTGACTGGTCGGTCCATACTCCCAGTCTGCCTCTCTCTTTCCCTAGTAGGGTGTGTCTCTGGGGAAGCTGAGCTCCAGGACACATTGGTGGGGTCTTCAATCCAGGGAAGCCTGGCCAGCATCCTGATGGCATCTGGAACCGTTTCCAGGAGATGTGATCAGAGCTCAAGCCACTAGCAGCTTAGCTCTCAGTCCGCCATCTTCTGGGAACCTCCTGCCACCAGGGTTATTCCTAGAGCTCGGAGCCAGCACAATGAATCTACCTCTTCTAGTGGCTTTTTTTTTTTTTTCTCTTTCCTCTCTTTATGTTATAGGACAGAGAAAAATAGAGTGGGAGAGAGAGAGAGAGAGAGAGAGAGACCTTCACCACTGCTTCACCACTCATCAAGCTTCCTCCTGCAGGTAGGGAGCAAGGCTCAAAGAGAGAGTGTGAAAGAGACCCCAGCTCCAAAGCTTCCATCAGTGTGTTGGGGGCTGGGCTCGAACCTGAGTCTTGCACATGGGAACTTGGAACCCCAAGCTTCCTCCATGCAGGGGTTCCCATGCTGTGACACCATGTAAGCCATCTGCAGGTTCCACAGTTTTTTTTTTTTTTTCTTTATTGGTGAATAAATGTTTTACATTCAACAGTAAATACAATAGTTTGTACATGCATTAACATTCCCCAATTTCCCATATAACAACACAACCCCTACTAGGTCCTCTGTCATCCTTCATGGACCTATATTCTCCCTACCCACCCACCCCAGAGTCTTTTACTTTGGTGTAATATGCCAATTCCATTTCAGGTTCTTTTTTTTTTTTACATGCATAACATTCCCCAGATTCCCATTTAGCAATACAACCCCCACTATTTCACTCATCATTTTTCATGGACCTGTATTCTCCCCACCTACCCACCCACCCCAGAGTCTTTTACTTTGGTGTAATACTCCAATTCCATTTCAGGTTCTACTTGTGTTTTCTTTTCTGATCTTGTTTTTCAACTTCTGCCTGAGAGTGAGATCATCCCATTGTTTATCCTTCTGTTTCTGACTTATTTCACATAACATGAATTTTTCAAGATCCATCCAAGATCGGCTGAAAATGGTGAAGTCACCATTTTTTACAGCTGAGTAGTATTCCATTGTGTATATATACCACAACTTGCTCAGCCACTCATCTGTTGTTGGACACCTGGGTTGCTTCCAGGTTTTGGCTATTATAAAATGTGCTGCCAAGAACATATGTGTACACAGATCTTTTTGGATGGATATGTTGGGTTCCTTAAGATATATCCCCAGGAGAAGAATTGCAGGATCATAGGGTAGGTCCATTTCTAGCCTTCTGAGAGTTCTCCAGACTGTTCTCCACAGAGGTTGGATCAATTGACATTCCCACCAGCAGTGTAGGAGGGTTCCTTTGACCCCACACCCTCTCCAGCATTTGCTGCTGTTACCTTTTCTGATGTATGACATTCTCACAGGAGTGAAGTGATATCTCATTGTTGTCTTTATTTGCATTTCTCTGACAATCAGAGACTTGGAGCATTTTTTCATGTGTTTCTCAACCTTTTGGATTTCTTCTGTGGTGAATATTCTGTCCAAGTCCTCCCTCCATTTTTGGATGGGCTTATTTGTTGTCTTATTGAGTTTGGCAAACTCTTTATATATGTTGGTTATTAAACTCTTCTCTGATGTATGGCATGTAAGATCTTCTCCCATTCTGTGAGGGGTCTCTTGGTTTGGGTAGTGGTTTCTTTTGCTGTGCAGAAGCTTTTTAATTTGATGTAGTCCCATAGGTTTATACTTGCCTTAGTCTTCTTTGTAATTGATTTCGTTTCATTGAAGATGTCTTTAAAATTTATGTGGAAAAGAGTTCTGCCAATATTTTCCTCTAAGTATCTGATAGTTTCTGGTCTAACATCCAAGTCCTTGATCCACTTGGAATTGACTTTTGTATTTGGTGAAATACAGTGATTCAGTTTCATTCTTCTGCATGTTTCAACCCATTGTTTCCAACACCATTTGTTGAAGAGACTCTGCTTCCCCCATTTAATAGTATGGGCCCCTTTGTCAAAGATTAAATGTCCATAGTTGTGGGAGCTTACTTCTAGGCTCTCAATTCTATTCCACTGGTCAGTGTGTCTATTCATGTTCCAGTACCAAGCAGTTTTGATGACAATGGCCCCATAATACAATTTGAGATCTGAGAGTGTGATGCCTCCGGTTCTGTTCTTGTTTCTCAAGATTGTTTTGGCAATTCTGGGTCTTTTCTGGATCCAGATAAACATTTGTAGCATTTGTTCTATTCTCCTAAAAAATGTGCTTGGGATCTTGATGGGGATAGCATTAAATTTGTAGATGGCTCTGGGTAGTATATTCATTTTGATGATGTTAATTCTTCCAACCCATGAACATGCAATATCTTTCCACTTTTTTGTGTCTTTTTCAATTTCCTTGAGTAGTGACTCATAATTTTCAGTATACAAGTCTTTCACTTCTTTGGTTAGGTTTACTCCTAGATATTTTATTGTTTTTGTTGCTATAGTAAAGGGAGTTGATTTTTGGATTTCAATTTCTTCTAACTTAAGAGTTTGCATAGAGGAATGCCACTGACTTTTGAATGTTAATTTTATAGCCTGACACCTTACTGAGTTTAGTTTATTTTTAATGTTTTATAGACAGAAAAATTGAGAAGGAAAGGAGAAATACAGAGGGGGAGACGGGAAGACTGCAGACCTGCTTCCCTCCTACAGGTGGGGGCTGGGGCCTTGAATTCTGGTCCTTGTGCCTGGTAATGTGTGCGCTCTACTGGGTGCACCATCACCCAGCCCCTCAAATGAAGCTTTTCAAAACTCAGCAGGATTGGGGCCAGGGGCTAGAACGACTGGTGAAGTACACTAAGTACCATGCACAAGGGCCTGGGTCCGAGTGGTCCATTCCCCACCTGCAGGAAGGAAGCTTCATGAGCAGTGAAGCAGGTCTGCAAGTGTCTCTCTCTGTCTCTCTCCCTCCGTCTTCCCTGCCCCTCCAAATTTCTATCAAATAAAACATTAAAAAAGGGAGGGGGGAGTAGCCGCCTGGAGTCCTGAGTTTATACTGCAGCCAGCAAGCATCAGAGCTAACCCCAGTGGCAAGAGAAGAAGTTAAGTAATAGTTAGGAGGGGGTGGATTTATCTTATAGCCACTGTGCTTCAGTGATAACCCTGGTAGTAAAAAAGGGGGTGGGGTGGGGCTGGGCAGTGGTGCCCCTGGGAGAGCGCACACATTATAGTGTGCAAGGACCAGGATTTAAGCCCCCAGCCCCCACCTGCAGGAGGGGAAGCACTTCAACAGGTGTCAATCTCCCCCTCTGTATTTCTCCTTTCCCTCTCAGTTTTTCTCTGTCTCTATCCAAAATAAATAAAACATTAAAAATAAACTCAACTCAACTGTGGGACTTATAGGTGGCTTACATGGTGTCGCAACATTGGAGTCCCCCCTGCATACAGGAAGCTTGGGGTCCCAAGTTCCCATGTGCAAGACCCAAGTTCAAGACCAGCCCCCAACACAGTGATGGAAGCTTTGAAAGTGGGGTCTCTTTCACACTCTCTCTCTGTCTCACTGCCTTTCCCCTCAGACACACACACACACACACACACACACACACACACCCCACACAAAGACAGGCCCAGAGTTGGCTGCCTTCTCCCCACCCTTTCTTATTCTTCTGATGTACCCTGTCCCCTGGGCAGGTCTTCCTTCGAGAATCCTTGGAGCAGAAACTGGAGAAGCATCGGGAGGAGGAGGTGACGCGGGCGGCCATGGTGATCCGGGCCCACATTTTGGGCTATTTGGCACGGTAAGCGGCACCTGAGTGGAGGAGCACGGAGAGCAGTTCCATGGGGATGCCTGATACCCCCACCTCATGTATGACCAGGCCTGGGAGTTCAACAGCGCATCAAAGATCTGCGTTCCAACATGAACCCTAAATGGAATTAACTGACCTCAGTCACTATTAGGCGGTGAAAGAGGAGTCTAAAGGGACTCAGACTGGTAGACATCTGGTGTAGTGTGATTTCACTGAGTGCAGCCCCCAACACATGATTTTTATTGATCAAAGCTTGTGTTATATCAAAGCAGAAGGGGGACAGGTTAAGTGCACATAGCACAAAGGACAAGGACCTGTGCAAGGATCCCAGTTCGAGCCCCTCGCTCCCCACCTGCAGGGAGGTCGCTTCATAAGCGGTGAAGCAGGTCTGCAGGTGTCTGTTTTTCTCTCCCTCTTTATCTCCCCCTCTTCCCTCAATTTCTCTCTCTGTTCTATTGAATAAAATGGGATAAATGGCAGCCAAGAGCAGTGTGTTTGTAGTGCCAGCGTTGAGCCCCAGTGATTACCTTGGGGGGGGGGGGGGTTTGGAAACCATAGCAGAACAGGACTATCAAAGCATTTTGGCACATAAATTAAGGTAGCTGATGTTTGACCACCAGGGTATTGTTCTTTGTGTTACTCTGTAGACCCTCTCATGCCACACACGATGTTTCTCATCTGACTGAAACTTTGTTTATCCCATACTCTGCAGGCGGCATCTTCGCCATCATTTTTACACGAGATAAGACCTTTTGCCTGTTGGAGCCTGTTGACCCACTTAGTCATTAAGTCATGACTTTCACTTTTTACACACATTTGTCAGAAAACGGGAGTCATTATGGGATGCAGAAGGTGGAAGGTCTGGCTTCTGTAATTGCTTCCCCACTGAACATGGGCGTTGGCAGGTCGATCCACACTCCCAGCCTGTCCCTGGGGCAGGAGTCTGGGGAAGTGGGGCTCCAGGGCACATTGGTGGGGCCATCAGCCCAGGGAAGTCTGGTTGGCATCATGTTAGCATTTGGAACCTGGTGGCTGAAAAGTGACCCAGTCTTAAACCCCAGTGCTATATGGGTGGTTCTGTGGCACTGGGGGAAGCTCTGGTACTATTGTCTGTCTGTCTGTCTGTCTCTCTCTCTCTCTCTCTGTGTCTCTTTCTCTCCCTCCCCCCTCCCCTTCCCTCCCTCCTTCCCTTTCTCTCCTCTCCTCTCCCTTCCCCACCCTTTATCTGAATGAAAACATTGCCCATGAGCGGTGAAGCCACACATGCTTAAAGCCCTGACTCTGTAAAAGAATGAGAGAGAAAGAAAATACATCTGGGGGCCAGGTGATGGTGCACAGCTGGTTGAGCACTCATTAGTAGTGTGCAAGGACCCAGGTTCAAGCCCCCGATGTCCCCACCTGCAGAGGGGAAAGCTTCACAAGCAATGAAACAGCTCTGCAGGTGTCACTATCTCCCCCTCCCTTCTCTCAGTTTTTCTGTCCGATCAAAGAAAGGCAAACCAAAATGGCGCTCCACTTGGTGAGCTGTCTCCCCCTTTCCCCCCCCTCCCCGCCCCCAACACACACAGCAAATCTTTTTCCCCCTCAGAAGCCCAGGAGGACCTGTCAGATCCCTTCTGGTTCTATTTACAGCCCAGCTTCCTGGCAGGATCACTGCACGTCAGCAGTGGAGGCTCTGTGTTTATTTAATCTCCATAATGACAAGGTTCTTGCTCTACTCTTCTCGGCTGTGTTCCCCTTGTTTGCCGTCGCTTGGGTTTGGCCCCAAGGGGCCTCTTCCGTCACCCCCAGTTCTCTCTAGTGAGAGAGGGAGAGGAAGGGAGTCTTTTCCCAGCCAACTCCCACCCCCCAGTTCTTGGACTCTGTCTGGCTCCTTTGCAGGAAACAGTACCGGAAGGTCCTCCTGGGTGTGGTGACCATCCAGAAGAACTACCGAGCCTTCATCCTGAGGAGAAGGTTTCTGTGCCTGAGGAAGGCCGCCCTGGTGTTCCAGAAGCAGCTCAGGGGTCAGAGGGCCCGGCGTGCCTATCGGCAGCTGCTGGCTGAAAAGCAGGCGGAGGAGGAGAAACGGAGGCGGGAGGAGGAGAAGCGGAGGAAGGAGGAGGAGAAGCAGAGGCAGGAGGAGGAGAAGCGGAGGCAGGAGGAGGAGGAGCAGAGGTACCGACCCCCTCCTGTTGCGGGGAGGCCTTTGGGGCTGGATTCTGAGTGGGCACCCAGGCCTTGCGAGTTCCCAGCAGGGACCCTAGAACCTTCTCCTCCAAACAGGAGCTCTGGGTGGCTCAGACCTCAACTGGTTTAGCAATATCAAAGATCCACTTCTTTTTTTCTTTTTAATTGCATTGATTTTAATGCGACAGATACAGAAAGAGACCAGAGCACTGTTGAGCTCTGGCTGCTGGTGGTGCTGAGGATTGAACTTGAAACCTCAGAGCCTCAAGCACGTAAATCTTTTTGCAGAATCAGTATGCTGTCTCCCTAACCCAGAGACTCATTTCTTTCTTTCTTTTCTTTTATTTATTTTAATGTGAGATATACACAGAGAGACCAGAACGGTGCTCCGCTCTGGCTTATGCAAGTGCTGGGGGTTAAACTTGGGACTCGCAAGTCTTGGTCATGGGAGTCTCTTTGCATGTCTGTCTCCCCGGCCCAAAAACCCACTTTTTCTAATGTTTTAATTCCTACTCAGCTCTGGCTTAGGGTGGTGCTGGTGATGGAACTTGTGACCTAGAAACTTCAGGCATGAAAGTCTGTTGCTTAAACAACCCCCTGTGCTATCTCCCCAGCCCTGTTTTCACTACTTTTTAATTTTCTCCTTTGCAATTTGTTTAGAAAACGAGAGCAAACACAGAAGGAAGTTGAGCTCCAGGCCCGACAGGTAAGAATGATCCGTCCACATGACTTCTCACTTCACGGGTTCCAAAGCAGCCGACGGCTTATAAAGCCAGAGGAAGAACTTTCTAGACCTTGTTGGTGATGCCATTTCTAGCCTCTTCTAGTGGGCTGGAGATGAGTGACTGATACTTCCCCAAACCTGGAGGATGGAGCCTCTCTAAGGCTACGAACCCCTTGGTTAATTAGCCATGGCTACCAGGACAGAGACCCACATCCAGCCTGGCCTGTGTGGCTTGCACAGCAATTCCAAGTGCTGGGCATCCAAGCTTAAGCTGTCAGCAGGTGTGGTTCTTCCTAAGGCATCTCCTGCACCTGCCAGTGTGATGATGGCCCTCTCCCTGTGTCCTCACTTGTTGGGGGGAGGCGTAGTATGACAGGGTTGTTCCCACATGGTTAAAGAGTCATCACACTTAGTGTATGGCACCAAAGTAAAAGACTGTGTGGTGTTCCTATGTGGTGCTGGGGCTCAAACTCGGGGCCCAGGGTGCATGACTAAGAACGCACTTTACTGCCAAATTAGCTCCCCAGCCTTGTGTGGAGCTGCGACTTGAACCCAGGGCCTGAGGTGCACAGCTAAGCCTCCTCTTTATCTGCTGAACCATCTCCCCAGCCCTGTGTGGTGTTCCTATGTGGTGCTGGGGCTCAAACTCAGGGCCCAAGGTGCATGACTAAGAACGCACTTTACTGCCAAACTAGCTCCCCAGGCTTGTGTGGAGCTGGGGCTTCATTGAACCCAGGGCCTGAGGTGCATAGCTAAGCCTCCACGTTACCTGCTGAGCCACCCTCAGCCCTGTGTGGTACTCCCACTTGGTGCCAGGGTTCAAATCCAGGGCCTGAGAAGCACAGCTCAGCATGCACGTTGCCAGGCAAGCCTGTGGAGGCGCTCACCTTTGGTGCTGGGGCTTGAACCCCGGGCCCGGAGTGCATGGTGCAGCCCCTGTGTGGTGCCCCCATATCGTGCCGGGGCTCGAACCCGGGGCCACAGCCAACCGTGCATTTTACCAGCTAAGCCACCCCAGCCCTTTGTGGTGGCGGGGCTCGAACCCCGGGCCCCAGATGCCCAGCTCAGCCTGCACTCTGCCCATCTCTCGCACTCCCCTCTCCCCCGCAGGAGGCGGCCGCGGAGAAGCAGAGGGAGGACCAGCAGGTGGAGGCCATCCTGCGGCTGGAGCGCGAGATCGAGGACCTGCAGCGCCGCAAGGAGCGCCAGGAGCTGTCTCTGAGCGAGACGGAGCTGCGGCGCCTGCAGGAGCTGCGGGACCTGGAGCTGCGGCGCCTGGAGGACGAGGCCTGCCGCGCCGCGCACGACTTCCTGGCCTCGCTCAACTTCCACGAGATCGACCAGTGCGTGCGCGACATCGAGCGCTCCCTGGCGGCGGGCGCGGGGAACTGCAGCCGGCCCGGCGGCCTGGGGCAGGGGCGGCGCGGGGCGCACGGCCAGCGGGAGGAGGACGACGAGGTGGACGAGGGCTTCGGGGGTGCCGACGACGAGGCCTTCAAGGACTCGCCCAACCCCAGCGAGCACGGCCACTCGGACCAGCGCACCAGCGGCATCCGCACCAGCGACGAGTCCTCCGAGGAGGACCCCTACATGAACGACACGCTGGCCCCCGCCAGCCCCGACTCCACCCTGCTGCTCGCCGCCTCCCCCTCCGCCTCGCCCCCCTCCTCCTCCTCTTCCTCGGCCGGGGACCGCACCTACTGCGTGCCCCAGCACCCCGGGGACCCCCCGGCGCCCCAGGACGACGATGCCCCTGGTGACTACGACTATGGTGACTACGCGCCCCCGGGGGAGGACTCGGCCGACGGGCCCAGCACTGCGGGCGGCAGCGTGGCCTTGTCGCACTCGGGGTGCGGTCAGTGGTCCCCCGACTACCGCTGCTCCGTGGGCACCTACACCAGCTCCTCCGGCGCCTACCGCTTCAGCTCCGAGGGCGCACAGTCCTCCGTGAGTGCACCGTCCTCCCCCACCGCTATGGGGGCTCATGTCTGTTCCTGGGGGGCTTTGTACCCTGTAGGGCACGCTACGGTTCTCCTCCTGCTCCCCCTCCTCCTCCCCCCCTCCTCCTCCCCTCCTCCTCCTCCCCTCCTCCTCTTCCTCCTCCCCCCCTCCTCCTCCTGCTCTTTCTCATCTTTCTTCTTCTCCTTCATTTCCTCCCCTTCTCTTTTTTTAAGTCAATTAGTTTTCTTTATCGGCACAGAACACTGCTCAACTCTGCATTATAGTAATGCTAAGGATTCTATTTGGGCTTTGGAGCCTTTTTTTTTTTTTTTGTCTCCAGGGTTTATACTGGGGTTCAGCGCCTGCACTACGAATCCACTGCTCCTGGAGGCCAATTGTTCCCCTTTGGTTGCCCTTGTTGTTTATCGTTACTGTTGTTGTCATTGCTGTCGTTGTTGGATAGGACAGAGAGAAATCAAGAGAGATGGGGAAGACAGAGAGGGGGAGAGAAAGAGACACCTGCAGACCTGCTTCATTGCTTGTGAAGCGACTCCTCTGCAGGTGGGGAGCCGGGGGCTCAAACCGGAATCCTTACACCGGTCCTTGCACTTTGTGCCGTGTTGCTTAACCTGCTGTGCTGACCCCCTGGAGCCCTTTTTTTCTGTTGTTAATGAGAGAGAGGGTGAGAGACAGAGGCAGGCCTCAATACCGAAGCTTCCTTCAATGGAGTGTGAGCTGGTCTGAAATCTGAGTTGTGCAGATGGCAGAGTAGGGCAGGGTCCAGTAGAGCTGGTTTAGTGTCTGTTTCACCAAACCATGTTCACTTCTGGCTTATGGAGGTGCTGGAGACCGAACTTGGTTGGGCTTTTAGAGTTTTTTTAGATAGAGGGAGAGAAGAAGGCAGCTTGGGGGCCAGAATATTGACCTTAAGGGCATGTGAGGTCCTGAGTTCAATTCCCAGCATCACAAGTGCCAGAGTAAATCTCTCTCTCTCTCTCTCTCTCTCATTTACCAGAGCACTACGCAGCTCTGACGTACGGTGGTGCGGGGGATTGAATCTGGGACTTCAGAGTCTCAGGCTTGAGTGTCTCTTCGCGTAACCGTTATGCTGTCTACCCTTACCATCTCAGTTAATAAATATTCAGTTAATAAATATTTTTGAAAAGATATCCACTTGATGAGAAATAGAACCCTGAGAGCAACCCTTGATTGTATTCCATGCAAGGGATGGACCCCCAGTCCTGGGATGTTTTCTCTGCTGAGCTGTTTCCAGACCATGGTCTTTAAGCCCCTCTTGCTAGGCCAGCGAGGGTGGCTGCTTAGTCAGGATAGGGCACACAGTTACCATGAGAGAAGACCTGAGTTCAAGCGCTCGGTCCACCATTGCAGAGGGAAGCTTCACAAGTGGTGGAATAGCACTGCAACTCTCTTCTCCCCTCTCCCTCTCCATCTCTGTCTCTTACCTTCTATCCAAAAATATGGTCACCAAGACCTAGCAATAGCCCTAGTGACAAAGAAAAAATAATAATAATAAACTTGCTGAAAGCAGCCACAGTAATCAGTGGGAGTTGAACGCGTCTGTTGTAGGTGGAACACAAAACCCACAACTGCATTTGTCTAAAGCCCAAATTAAGTGAGGAGAGAAGCAATTTTTAATGGAGCCGTTGGCTGCCTCTGTCACAGCATTATGGCAGACTAGGAAATGAGACACCCTATAAACTGGGTGTCTCTGGCCTGCCAGGGTATTTCCCAGTGATGACTTTGGGCTTTTGCTTCAGCTTTGCAGGGTGAAATCTTTTTTTCTTTATTTTCTGTTTCCATCTTAAGATATTACTCATTCAGCAAATTTAACTTTTCATTCATGATGAAGCTATTTAATTTAATTACAGATATATTTTAAAACTTTCTTATTATTTATTCCCTTTTGTTGCCCCTGTTGTGTTATTGTTGTTGTAATTGATGTCCTTGTTGTTGGATAGGACAGAGAGAAATGGAGAGAGGAGGGGAAGACAGAGAGAGAGGGGAAAAGACAGACACCTGCAGACCTGCTTCACCGCCTGTGAAGCCCTGCAGGTGGGGAACCGGGGGCTTGAACTGGGATCCTTACGCCGGTCCTTGCGCTTTGCGCCACCTGTTCAAAATAAAATATTTTTAAAGATATTCATAAGAGAGACCAGAGCCCTACTCAACCTTTCATCTCTGGCATTATGTGGCACAAGACTATTTTAGGAGTCCAGCTCCACACCTCTGGAATACATGCCCCCACACTGTACTTAGCACCACAGGGCCAGCCAGGGTCATAAGGACGAATCTTTGAGGACCTCGAGGTGCACTTTCCAGCTTCTCTCTTTAATTCCTCTTCTTCTCCCCCCTCCTCCTCCTCTCCCTCCTCCTCTCCCTCTTTTCCCTTTTCCATGACTGGCTGTATATCAGACACTCCCTTAAATGTCTGAGGTTTAATTAATTTTTAGCACGGTCAGTCTACTCTTGCATGTGTGTGTTTTGTTTGTTTAGAATTGGCAACTGTAGGGGCTGGGTAGTAACGCAGTGGGTTAGGCACACATGGTGCAAAGCCCTCGGATCAGCACAAGGATCCCAGTTTGAACCCCCGGCTCCCCACCTGCAGGCGAGTTGCTTCACAAGTGGTGAAGCAGGTCTGCAGGTGTCTGTCTTTCTCTCCCCCTCTGTCTTCCCCTCCTCTCTCCATTTCTCTCTGTCCTTTCCAACAACAATGACAGCAATAACAACTCCAGCAAGGGCAACAAAAATGGGAAAAAACGGCCTCCAGGAGCAGTGGATTCATAGTGTAGGCACCGAGCTCCAGCAGTAATCCTGGAGGCGAGGAGAAAAAAAAAAAAAAATTGGCAACTGTTTGTTTTGGACCAGAGCATAGCTCAACTCTGGCTATTGGTGATATCTGAAGCTTTATGTATCTGGTTGACCTTGGGAGTCAGTACTTGACAATTCTGAGCTTTTCTTCTTTGTGATACCAGAAATCATTCCTGTGGCCAGGAGACTTGGCCATCTTTGTCTAGGCTGTGGGTGTGGGCTGGTAGGCTTTTTCCTGTCTGCCATGTTTGCTCATGGCTGCTCACTTTCTCCTTGTCCAGTTTGAAGACAGTGAGGAAGACTTCGACGCCAGGTTCGACACAGATGATGAGCTGTCATACCGGAGGGACTCTGTGTACAGCTGCGTCACGCTGCCTTACTTCCACAGCTTCCTCTACATGAAAGGTAGGGCCTGACGCCATCGTGGCACCTGGGATTGGGGCTGGAGCCTTGGAAAACTTTTCTGTCCTCACTGAGGCTGGCTGGGGGGTGTCAGTCAAAGTTCAGGGCGCCAGTATGCCGGGCTAACTTCGCGGCTGGAGACAGACGACCAGGGACACATGGCTGAGCGGAGAAGCAGTATTTCTTTATTCACGAGCAAACGGTTCAAAAAACTAATCTAATCTAATCTCAGCCCAATTCTGTCCTGCCTCTCTTGGTCAGGAACCAAGGAAGTATATCTCTTAGGGGGAACTAGCAAGGACTAAACCAAAATCTCCCGGAGGCAGGGGGAGTGAGACCAAACCAATGTAACAGAATGACCATGTAAATAGACCACAACGTCAAGCAATGTAGCAGAAGGGGTCCCAGAAGCAGAACTAGAAGCATAGCAACAGGGGGGAACTGGGAAAGTCAATCTTTATCTGAGGTAGAGGATGAGATTCAGGGGTAAAGAGGGGCACTACTCCACTGCTGCTGAAGGTCCCCCCCCCCCCCCCCCGCGCCCCATGTTGCCATGTAGGGATCAGGAGCATGAAACCAGGTCTGGGGACTGGTAATACATGCGCTCTGCTGGTTAGCCACACCCAGCCCCTATTAAGGCCGTCAGAGGTTGGCGGCAAACAGAGGCTCAGAGGAGCTAGGGAAACAGTATTATGGTTCTGCAAAAAAAGATTTTCATGCCAGAGACTCCAGCAGCACCTTCAGCCAGAGCTCAGCAGGGCTCTGGTGTCTCTTCTCCCAACCTTCCCCCCCACCCCATTTTTCCTCTCTCTCTCTCTCTCACATTAAAAATAAATGAAACATTAAGAAAACTCTCCTGCCTGAGGCTCTGAGATCCCAGGTTCAATGTCTAGCACTGCCATCAGCCAGAGCTGAGCAGGGCTCTGATCTCTCTCTCTCGTTCTCTGTAGTTTTCCTTGCTATATCTGTCTTTCACTAAAAATAAATGACACATTAAAAAGACTCTCCTAAGGGGATCTGGTGGTAGTGCAGCAAGTTAAGCGCACATGGCACAAAGTGCAGGAACCAGCGTAAGGATCCTGGTTCGAGTCCCCGGCTCCCCACCTGCAGGGGGGTCGCTTCACAGGCGGTGAAGCAGGTCTGCAGGTGTCTGTCTTTCTCTCCTCTGTGTCTTCCCTCCACTCTCCATTTCTCTCTGTCCTATCCAACGACGATGACAGCAGTAACAGTAACAAGGGCAATAAAATGGGGAAAATGGCCTCCAGGAGTAGTAGATTCCTAGTGCAGGTACCAAGCACCAGTGATAACCCTGGAGGCAAAATAAAACAAAACAAAAAACTCTCCTGCCTGAAGCTCTGGGGTCCCAGGTTCAATCCCCAGCACCACCGTCAGCCAGAGGTGAGCAGTGCTCTCGTAAAAAAAAAATAATAATTAACTAATTAATTTAAAAAAGAATCCGTCCCTCAGTAGGACCTTGGGGCTGGCCAGCGTGGGCCTGAGGCCTTGTCACCCTGTATGATGGGTCTCCTCCCCTTGTCACCCTGTGTGATGGGTCTCCTCCCCTTGTCACCCTGTGTGATGGGTCTCCTCCCCTTGTCACCCTGTGTGATGGGTCTCCTCCCCGGGGTCCAGGCGGCCTGATGAACTCGTGGAAGCGGCGCTGGTGCGTGCTCAAGGACGAGACGTTCCTGTGGTTCCGCTCCAAGCAGGAGGCCCTCAAGCAGGGCTGGCTGCACAAGAAGGGCGGCGGCTCGTCCACGCTGTCGCGGCGGAACTGGAAGAAGCGCTGGTTCGTGCTGCGCCAGTCCAAGCTCATGTACTTCGAGAACGACAGCGAGGACCGGCTCAAGGGCGCCTTGGAAGTGCGCACAGCCAAGTACGTGGGGGCCGCCAGGGGCGCCTAGGGGCTGTTTGTGTCCAAGCAGACAGGTCTCCCCTGGGGGAGACGGTCTCTGCGGGGCCGGTTCCTGGAGTCCTGGAGAGCTCTCTTTGTGGTTGAATTCAGGCATGAGGCTGTCACTTGTTTGCTCTGTCTGTTGCATGAAAAATAAGAAATGTAAGGGGGCCGGCCAGCTGCACATTTTATGATGCATAAGGGTCTGGGTTCAAGTCCCCTCCCCGCTTTCTGGCAGAAAGGGCGAGGAAGAGCTTCTCTCTGCAGGTGTCTATCTTTTCTCTCTCCCTCTCTATCTTCCACTCCCCTTTCAAGTTTTCTCTGTCCTATCTAATTAAAAAAAAAAAAAATAGAAAGAAAAAAAATGGCCACAATGAGTGGTGGATTTGTAATATCGGCTCCAAGCCCCAGCAATAACCCTGGTGGCAACAAAGACAATTGGGAGGCAGGCAGTAGCGCAGCAGGTTAAGCGCAGGGGGCGCAAAGCGCAAGGACCGGCTCAAGGATCCCGGTTCGAGCCCCCGGCTCCCCACCTGCAGGGGAGTTGCTTCACAAGCAGTGAAGCAGGTCTGCAGGGTGTCTGTCTTTCTCTCCCCCTCTCTATCTCCCCCTCCTCTCTCCATTTCTCTCTGTCCTATCCAACAACGACAACATCAATAACAATAATAACTACGACAATAAAACAACAAGGGCAACAAAAGGGAGTAAATAAATAAATATTTTTTAAAAGAACGTTTTAAAAAAAGACAGCAAGAAATTAATTAATTAACTTAATTTGATAGCAAAGAGAGAAATTGACAGGGGGAGCGGAGATAGAGAGAGAGAGAGAGACCTGTAGCACGGTTTCACCACTAATGAAGTTTACTCCCCCGCAGGTGGGAAGCAGAGACTCAAATCTGGCTCCCTACTCACTGAAGGGTGTGCACACAGGGTACACCACCACCTTGTTCGCCCAAAATAATAAATTAGTATAAGTAGGCAATAAATTAGCAAAGTGAGCATGGCCAAGACACTGAGGTTTGAGCTCAGCTCCAGCACTGCTTAAAATAAATTAAGGTGTTTCTGGGTTTTGTTTTAAGATCTTACCTTATTTTTTAAATTCACTAATGAGAAACAGAGAGAGATCCGTAGTATTACTTTGGCATATGCCATGCTGGGGAGTCGAACCTGTGGCCTCATGATTGAGGATCTGGTGCTCTACCCACTGTGCCATCTCCTGGATCACAAAAAAGAAAAAGTCTTTCTTTTTTTAATAGAAATTTATTATTATTATCTGTAGATAGAGACAGAGAGAAATTGAGAGGGTGGGGGAGATAGAGCAAAGGAGGAACACCTGGCGTCGGGGTAGATAGTTTAATGATTATACAAAGAGTCTTTCGTGCCTGAGGCTCCGAAGTCCCAGGTTCAGTCCCCCACACCACCATAAACCAGAGCTGAGAGTGATTTTAAAAAAGAGGAGAGAGAGAGGGAGTGGGAGAGGCAGGCCTGCAGAACTCCTTTCGCACTTGTGAGGCTTCTCTTCTTGTGGGACCTGGGAACTTGAACCCAGGCCCTTGTTCACAGTAGCGTGGATGGCTCAACCAGGGGCACCACCTCCCAGGTCCTCCCTGCAACTCTGTGTAAGGACGATCCATCGATGCCTGGTGGGGTTCAGGTTCTGTCTCCCTGACTGGTACGGGGTTCCCCCATGTCTTTGCAGAGAGATTATCGACAACACCAGCAAAGAGAACGGCATCGACATCGTCATGGCCGACAGGACGTTCCACCTCATCGCCGAGTCCCCCGAGGATGCCAGGTGAGTTGTCTCTGTGTCCATAGTGACCGGCTCTAGAGCCCCGCAGACCTGGGCTTCCAGGTGAGTTGTCTCTGAGTCCACAGCGACCGGCTCTAGAGCCCCGCAGACCTGGGCTTCCTTCAGGCCGGTCGCGCCTGACCTGTGGGTTCTGGAAAGATGTTCGATGACTTCCTCGCTGGTTGAGGAACCAAGAGGGACGAGAAATTGACGTATTCATCTTGTGAGGACTGTCCCAGGCAGGTGCACCACACACAGCACAGGCCTGGGTATTTCCAGGACTCTTAAAATCGCTGCTCAGCCTTTTCTCCAGTTGTTGTTGGCATCAAGTGTAGGTAGCACCGCGCACAATTTCTGGAGGCTTCAGAGCTTTAAAGGGGACTGTTTGTGTTTGCTCACGGACTGCAAAAGCAAGCCATTAGTGGAATAAATAGTTAATACGGTCGGGGCCAGGGGCGGAGGCGGGGCACCCGGCTGAGTGGACATGTTAACAGTACGCAAGGACACGGGTTCAAGCCCCCGGTACCCACCTGCAGGGGGAAAGCTTTGCAGGTGGTGGAGAAGTATTGCAGGTGTCTGTCCTCTCTCTCTCTATCACCTTTTTTCCTCTCAATTTCTGGCTGTCTTTATCTAATAAGTAAAAAAAAAAAAAAAGATAATAATAAAATTATTAAAGAAAGTAGTTGATACATCTATGGCATGTGGATAGTTTCAAAGATCTAGATACTGAAGAATTTAATCAATAAATAACCCCCAGGGAACTCCCTTGAGCAGTATGTCCTTGTAGACAGAGGGAATAAACTTGGGATATCACTAAATATAATATAATATTTGGATTCTTGGTATTACAGGATAGTGAGTATGTTCTTTTTAACGTTCTCAGTGAGATGTCCTGGCTTGTGTCAGAATGCAGCTTTAGATTTTTTTTTTTTGTTTGTTTTTATTTTTCAAAGATTTTATTTATTTATGAGAAAGTTAGGAGGAGAGAAAGAACCAGACATCACTCTGGTACATGTGCTGCTAGGGATTGAACTCAGGACCTCATGCTTGAGAGCCTAACACTTTATCCACTACACCACCTCCCAGACCATTCAGAATACAGTCTATATGTAACATACAGAGTAGGTGTTGATTTACCCTTTGTGTCGCTGGTAAGACTTCCTGTCAACAGCAGACCATGAGTATTTAAGCTTTCATTCATTCTTTTTTTTTTAATACTTTTTAATATTTATTTTTATTTATTCCCTTTTGTTGCTTTTGTTTTATTGTTGTAGTTATTACTGTTTTTGTTATTGATGTCATCGTTGTTGGATAGGACAGAGAGAGATGAAGAGAGGAGGGGAAGACAGAGAGGGGGAGAGAAAGACAGATACCTGCAGACCCGCTTCACCACCTGTGAAGTGACTCCCCTGCAGGTGGGGAGCCGGGGGCTCAAACCGGGATCCTTAAGCTGGTCCTTGTGCTTTGTGCCACGTGCGCTTAACCTACCGCACCGCCGCCCGACCCCGCTTCCATTCATTCTTTTTAATTATCTTTATTCATGTATTTGATAGAGACAGCCAGAAATCAAGACAGAGGTAGAGAGGGAAAGAGACAGAGAGACACCTGCAGCCCTGTTTCTCCACTTGTAAAACTTTCCACCTGCAGGTGGGGAACAGGAGCTCTTAAACGTGGGTCCTTGTGCACTGTTATGTGGGCTTTTAACCAGGTGCGCCACTGCATGGCCCCGTATTTAAGCTTTTAGAGAGTCAGCAATTAAATACAGGGGCCAGTGGCATAGCTCACTTGGTTAGTGCACTGCTTTGCCATGTGCATGACCCAGGTTTGAGCCCGGCCACCACCTCATTGAAGAAAGCAGGGAGCTTCAGTGCTATAATCTGTTTCTCTGTCTATCTTAAGAAGATGTTATACAGAGATTTTCAACTATGTGAAGGAAGGTTATCACCTTTAATGACTCCTCATGATTCAAGCGTTGTATTATTTTAATTTTTTAATACTTAATTTATTTTCTCTTTTTCATTGTTGTTGTATTTATTATTGTTGTTGTTGTTGATGTCATTGTTGGATAGGACAGGGAGAAGTGGAGAGAGCAGCGGAAGACAGAGAGGGAGAGAGAAAGAAAGACACCTGCAGACCTGCTTCACCGCCTGTGAAGCGATTCCCCTGCAGGTGGGGAGCCGGGGCTCGAACTGGGATCCTTGTGCTTTGTGCCATGTGTGCTTAGCCCTCTGTATTACCACCCAACCCCCAAATTATATTGTTTTTAAATGTTGCATTCTAAAAAAAAAAAAGGATTTTTATTAATGAGAGAGATCAGAGGAGAGAGGAGAGAGGACTAGAGCATCTCTGTGCTACAGTTCATGTGCTGCTGTGTACTGAACTCAGACCTCATGCTTGAGAGTCCAGTGCTCTATCCATTGTGCCCCCTCCCACATATTGTTCAAGGTACATTCATACATATATATATATATATATATATATATATATATATATATATATACTTTTATTATTGATTATTGGGTAGAGAAAGAGAGAAATTGAGACGTGAGGGAGAGAGACAGAAAGACACTTACAGCCCTGTTTCACCACTTGTGAAGTTTCCTCCCTTCAGGTGGGGACCAGGGGCTTGAACCCGGGTCCTTGTGCACTGTAACATGTTCGCTCAACCAGGTAGGCCACCACCCGACCCCAAGATATATTATTTATTTATTTGTTTATTTATTTTTTAGCCAGAGGACTGCTCAGCTCTGGATGATGGTGGTACAGAGGGCTGAACCTAGGCCTTTGGAGCCTCAGGCATGAGAGAGTCTCTTTGCATCACCATTATTCTATTTACCTCTGCCCCAAGAGTTAGCTTTATATTCTATACAATTTTTCTCTGAATCTTTTATATACTCACTTTTCACTTACAACCACATTACCATATGTTACATCTTGGGAGACTGTAGGACAGTATAGTTCGGATGCGTGTGTGTGTATGTGTGTGTGTGTGTGAGAGAGAGAGAGAGAGAGAGAGATTTGGTAGTGATTAATAAGATAATAGGGGTATAATCCCACACCACTCCCATCATCAGAGTTCTGTGTCTCTCTCCCTTCCCCATGGTAGCCACTATAGTTCTCCCAAGATCATAGCTCTGGGTTGACTATATGTATATATTTTTCTTTTTTTCAAGTTCATGTGTTGCAATTTTCTATATTCCATTTATGAGTAAAATTGCCTCATACTAGTCCTTCCTTTTTCCTCTTCCCTCTTAAGTAAGTGTAGTAGCTCCAAACTTCCTCACGTGCTCTCCAGAATATCTTACCTCTCAATGATGGCACAAAAACAAAGGTTCCTTGTCACAAAAGTTCTGAGTGGGTCCCAGTGGAACTGGGGTTCAGGACCCTCTGGTCATCTTCCCCCAACATTTCTCCCTCTGGGAGTATGGACCAGAATTCTTTTTGGGGTGCAGAAGGGAGGAGTCTGACTTCTGTAATTACTTCTATGCTGGACATGGATGTTGGTAGTCCATCCATACCCACAGTAACACTCTCTCAGTGGTATAGAATATAGGCATTAAGTTTTTTATGTGTTTTTTTTTTTTAATGTGCTTAACTTTTTTTTCATGTGTCCTCAGAGAACAAACTCAGGCTCACTGTTGAACAGTTTTCAGTGTCTTTTTCCCTCCATTATTTTAGAGTCAAAGGAAAGCACTACATAGGAGAGACTTCACAACACTACTCCACCATCCCTGGAATACTCTCTATTGGTGCTGTTCGCAGTGCTGGGGCTTGAACCCAGGGCCTCACACACAGGAAGACACGAGCTCTTTTCAGATACCCAACATACCCAAGAGCTTACATTGTTGGCATGTTTAAGGAACAATGACATTCCTTTTTGGCTGGGCCTCAGACCTTGAGTTTCCCCGTTGGAGTGCTGAGGAGATGTGACACAGAATTCAGGAGACCTGGAGTTTGTGCCCCAGTGTCCCCATCCCAAGGTTCCCTGGTGGGTAGGATCCTGAGGTCATGTGTCCTGCTCCTTTGTGAGTCTTTAGGGTTCTGTGGGAGGCAGCTGTCATGTGAACCACGCCAATCCTGTACTGGGACCCCCACCTTGTGACATCCTCCACTTAGTTCTGATAGCACTGGACCCTTCTAGAATCTTCTCAGGGCCTGGCATTCCCTTGTACCCTGTACCTGTAGGAGTTTAGGAATTGCTTCTACACCACAGGAACAGCCACACAGGGCCAAGGAACCAACCCAGAGGCCTGCTTGGGCCCATAAATGAAGAAGCACAGTTGAAAAAAAACAGGCAAGCCTGGAAAGAGAGCCCACCGTTCTGTCTGGGTCCGCTCGGAACCACTGCAGATTCGTGTGGGCCAGGGAATGGCCGTGGCTTTTCCAACTAAATCCGCCTAGCACTGGGACGGCTCTTATGCCAAGAGGAACTGGCTAGATTTAACCTTTGGATTATCTCAGCCAAGGACTTTCCCCTCCGACCAGTGCAACAGATGTATTTTCTTCTAAATTCTTTTTCAGATTCCAAATTATACTTATGACTCAGAAGGAACACTTTAGAACTTGGAGAGTCTCTGTGCAGACTGATTACCCCTCCCCCCGTCCCACACCTATCCTATCCTGTTCTTCTGTGTCTGACACTGAGTGACCTGCACCTGCAAAGAGATTTTCATGCCTAACACTCCAGTGTCCCAGGATCAACCCCCTGCACCACCATAAACCAGAGCTGATCAATGCTCAGGTTAAAAAGGAAAAAATAAAGATATTTTCTTTGTTCTACCTAGAGTGTGTGTAAGTTGAGTATTTCCAAGCTTTTGGCTGCATGATTTTCCTTCAGGGACCATAGAGGATAGACCTTTAATACATTGCTGTCAACAACTTACACAACTAAGCTTTTCAGTAGTGTTTCTGTTTTTTACTTAACCCCTGGCAAGCCAAGTACTTTTTCTTTTTCTTTTTTTTTTAAATTCTTTTATTTATTTATTAATGAGAAACATAGTAGTAGAGAGAAAGAACCAGGCATCACCCTGGTACATGTGCTGCCAGGGATTGAACTCAGGACCACATGCTTGAGAGTCCAATGCTTTATCTACTGTGCCACCTCCCGGACCACGCCAAGTACTTTTTCATCTGTCTTAATTTAATGGAGCGTGTATGTGCAAGTGTCTATCTTGTAAGCCTTCTGCGCGCGCACGCGCGCACACACACACACACACACACACACACAGACACGATGTCTTAGTATGTCTTTCACGTTCTTGAACTCATAAAATGTTGGGCAGATAAATGGGTAGGTAGTTGAATGAATGAAGGATGGGGTGGGGTGGGTGTAGACAGCATAATGATTATGCGAAGAAATCCTCATGCCTGAGGCTCCAAAGACCCAGGTTCAGTCCCCCACACCACCATAAGCCAGAGATGATCAGTGCTCTGGTTAAAAAAAAAAAAAAAAAAAGCAAACAGAGGATGTATAAATGAATGATGGATGAATAAGATCTATAGGTTGACGGTGGGAATAATGTAAAGTTAATACACCTACTATCTTATAATCTAGTCAAACAATGGCAAATAAAAAATAAATGACAAATTAAAAATCCTTTACAAACTAATGAGAAAGAGAGAGGAAAGGCAGGGTAGATAGCATAATGGTTATGCAAATAGACTCTCATGCCTGAGGCTCCAAAGTCCCAGGTTCAGTCCCCCACACTACCATAAATCAGAGCTGAGCAGTGCTTTGGTTAAAAAAAAAGAAGAAGAAGAAGAAGAAGAAAGAAAAGAAAATGCCAGACATCACTCTGGTACATATGCTGCCGGGGATTGAACTCAGGACTTAATGCTTGAGAGTCCAATGCTGTATTCACTGCATCACACTCCCGGACCACAGGATAATATAAGAGCTTATACTGTGTCTGTAGTTACATCTTTTCTTTCTCTTTGCTGGAGTTTTGACTTGTTTGCTTGTTCTACCTGATTCCAATGAGGTTGGAAGTGAGAAAATTCATTTGAAAGGAAGATAGATGCATTCCCTGGACAAGATCAAAAGACTTCTGAATATTTCTGAGGTTATAAATAATATTCTCAGCAAAGGTCCTTGAGAAAAATCTTGCGGGTGGCACTGAAGGTGTCGCAGTTTGCTGCCAATTTCTCAAGGAATTCTCTTCCTTGTCATCAAATGTCCTTCTTGTTCCAGAAGCCCCAGAGGAAAACTCTCCCATCTACCTGAAGTTGGGCTCTCTAGCTGCTTTTGGAACTGCTCCCTTGTGGGTGGGAGCTCTTGTTTTCCCTGAGCAAGACGTAGATTGAAGCAGAGTGGCTCAGATGTGACGGTCACAGAAGGGCCCTGCCGTGCTGCAAACCCAGGTCTCTGACAGTCTCTCTCATTCCACAGCCAGTGGTTCAGCGTGCTGAGTCAGGTCCATGCGTCCACGGACCAGGAGATTCGAGAGATGCACGATGAGCAGGCAAACCCCCAGAACGCTGTGGTATGTGAAGTCGGGGGATGAAGGTGGTGGTGTGTTGGGGGGGGGGGGGGGAGATAGTGATTACAGAGAAAAATAGGAACATTTGGCTGAACCAGATGTAGCCAAGCTGAGAACATCACAAGCAGTGCTAGACTCTGCTTCTCCTGTTTCACGCCTTAGTTTTCTTGAAGTCATTTTGTTGGTATCACTGGAGCCTCACACTTGCATGGTTCTAATGCCCCCGGGAGAGGGAGAGGGAGAGGGGGAGGGTAAGGGGGAGGGAGAGGGAGAGGGAGAGGGAGAGGGAGAGGGATCACAGTACCAGAGCTCTCTCCAGTGTCATGCCATCTCAAATGGTACAGAGGCTCACATCTGAGATATGAACATGCTGTTTTGCCTCCATTCAAACCTTCTTTAGACCTTTATTTTTATTTTTTCTATTTATTTATTTATTTATAGATTCCATTTCTTACTAATGAGAAAGATAGGAGGAGAGAGAACCAGACATCACTCTAGTGCATGTGCTGCTAGGGATAGAACTCAGGACCTCATGCTTGAGAGTTCAGTGCCTTTCCACTGCTCCACCTCCTGCACCACTTTTTTTCTTTTTTTAATATTTATTTACTCCCTTTTCTTACCCTTTTTTTTATTGTTGTAGTTATTGTTATTGATGTCATCACTGTTAGATAGGACAGAAAGAAGTGGAGAGAGATGGGGAAGACAGAGAGGGGGAGAGAAGGATAGACACCTGCAGACCTGCTTCACCGCCTGTGAAGCAACTCCCTGTAGGTGGGGAGCCGGGGGCTCAAACTGGGATCCTTGCACCAGTCCTTGCGCTTTGCACCACATGCGCTTAACCCACTGTGCTACTGCCTGACTCCCTCTCCTGCACCACTCTTTAGATCTTTAGAAGGATGAAAGAAAGCCCTACCCTCTCCTCCTCCTCCTCCTCCTCCTCCTTCTTTTTTAAGATTTTATTGTTTACTAAAGAGAGAGAGAAGCAGAGCACCACTCTGGCACATGTGATGCAGGGCTCGGAACTCAGGACCCTGTTTCTGAGAGCCCAATGCTTTACCTTTTGAACCACCCCTTGGGCCACCATGTTACTCTTTTCTTTGAAGGACTTGATGAATTCTAAATCATGTTCTTTCTGCCTTCATTCTCCCCCACGACGCTGGCAGTCCAGAAAGCGGTGCTACAGAAATAAAGTTTCATTTCTCCAATAGGAGGACATAGCCGCACCTTTAGATGCTGGAAAAAAGAGATAGAGTAGGGAGGGCACTTCCCGGCTCTGGTTTCTGGTGGTGCTGGGACTGAACCTGGGAACTCAGAGCCTCAAATATGAAACCCTTTTTGCAGAACCATTATGCTGCCCCCAGCCCTCTATGTTTTTGTTTGTTTATTTTAAGCAGAATAGGTGTCAAGTTTAATAGTGGGTCATAGTATAAGTCAGAACATCTGTGCTTTCAAAAGAAGTTTATAAACACTCTTTGCTGGAGTTGGCAAAATAGGTCACGTAGACACTGCCCCTGCTTTGCAGTTCACACAACCCAGGCGCGGGCCCAGGCCCCACTGCACTAGTGGAAGCTTGGTGCTATGGTTTCCTCTCTCTCTCTCTCTCTATCTCTATCTCCCTCCCTCCCTCCCTCCCTCCCTCCTTCTTTCCTTCTCTTTCTCTCTCTGGAAAATAGTGACCCCAGGACAATGAAGCCCTGTCAGTAACAAGAATAAGTAGTAGGGAGCCTGGTGGTGACATGCTCAGCTGAGCACACACATTACCATTATCCAGGTTCAAGACCTTGCTCTCCACTGCAAGGCAAGGAAGCTTCAAGAGCAGTGAAACAGGTCTTCAGGTGTCTATCTGTCTCCCTTACTCTCTCCCCTCCCTACTCCACTTCTCTCTATTCTATCAAATAAAACAGAAAAAGAGAAGGAAATAAAGAAAATAGTACCTGCCAGGTGAAGTGGATTCAGGTATTGGCACCAAGCCCAGCGATGACTACCTAGTGCTAATTAAAAATAATAATAAAATTATCTCAGCAACAACAACAACATAGTGAGGGTGGAGGTAGATAGCATAATGGTTATGCCAAGAGTCTTTCGTGCCTGAGGCGCTCAAGTCCCAGGTTCAATCCCCCACACCGCCATAAACCAGAACTGAGTGTTCTGGTTTTAAAAATAATAATAATAATAATAATAATAATGAAACTCTTGTTTGCTGGAGATGTTTTAAGACCATGCCAGAGGGCTCATTTGTACAATCCTTCATCATGAGGAAGCCACAGGTTGTGCCTGTCCTCGCTGAGCGACAGTGGGATGCCATGGATAACATCACCAAGCAGTTGGCACAGAAGAGAGGCGTCTTCTCTCTCTGCCTGTGTAGACAGGCGTCATGTAGACGCCCCTTTCACGCTGCTTTCTTTTGCTGCTTCCCAGGGCACCTTGGACGTGGGCCTGATCGACTCCGTGTGCGCCTCTGACAGCCCCGACAGGTGAGCCCCTCTGCTCTGGGGGTGAGTTATCTGCCACCTTTCCCCCCTGCTAGTATGTGTGTTTTAATTTTATTTTATTATCTTCATTTATTTATTGGATAGTGACAGCCAGAAATTGAGAGGGAGGGAAAGAGACAGAGAGACACCTGCAGCCCTGTGTCACCACTTGCGAAGCTTTCCCCCCTCAGCCCCGTGTGTGTGTGTGTGTGTGTGTGTGTGTGTGTGTGTGTGTGTGTGTGTGTGTTTGCAGTGGTGGGTGGTCCCCTCACTATGGGGCTGGGAAACAAACCATCCCAGGCTGTGTGCCTCCAATCACCCCCGCTGATCCAATCTGCCTTCTGGTCCCCAGGCCTATGGTATCTGAACTCTCTTCTCTGCCCTTGGATTTGGGGTAGGGTGAGGGGCTCGGGGTGGGGGGGGCTTGGAGCCCTACTTTAGACACACACACACACGCTGTCTACGTAGTCTCTGTATCCAGTATCCTCTGTCTCTTCTCTTTTTCTTTACTCTATTGATTCGGTTTTGGGTCCTCAGCAGAATATAAAAAAAGTGGTGGGGGTCGGGCAGTAGTACAATGGGTTAAGTGCACGTGGTACAAAGCACAAGGACCAGCGTAATGATCCCAGTTCGAGCCCCCAGCTCCCCACCTGCAGGGAAGTTGCCTCACAAATGGTGAAGCAGGTCTGCAGGTGTCTATCTTTCTCTCCCCCTCTCTGTCTTCCCCTCCTCTCTCCATTTCTCTCTGTCCTATCTGACGACGACAACAACAACAATGATAAATAACAAGGGCAACAAAATGGGAAAAATGGCCTCCAGGAGCAGTGGATTCATAATGCAGGCACAGAGCCCCAGCAATAACCATGGAGACAAAAAAAAAAAAGAAAGAAAGAGAGAAAAGAAAAAAGTGACAAGAGACCCAGAGAGAATCAAAAACAACCCCTGCCTTCAATAACAAAACCTTAGAAGGGAATAGGTTCAAGCCCCTGGCCCCCACCTGCATGGTAGAAGCTTCATGAGCAGTGATCTGTCTCTAACAAATAAAAGAACATAAAAATAAAGGTCACCTAGAACGGTAGATGAGTAGTGCAGGCACCAAGTCCCAGCAATAACCCTGATGGCAAAAAAAAAAAAAGAAGAATAGAGAGAGGATGTCAGTGGCATCCTATTATTCTGCTGTCCCTGTGTGCAAAGGACGCCCTTGTCAGACTGCTTGAAATTCTTGGAGCCAGGTTAGGTCTGTTTGGTCCGGACCTAATCAGGTGGGTGAAATAGTCCACTCACACCTGCTCACAATCTTCTGTTCCTGGCATCTGACTTTTCCTTGCCAACCCACAGAAATAGCATCTGAGCCAACAGCCAGAAGCAGAAAGAAATTTCCTTTCTGGAGACATCAAAATAAAACTCCCCCCTGCAGTCACCTAATTTTAGCCTTCCCAGAACCAGGAGACTTTTCCTCTGGAAAGTTTTGCCACGATGATGTACTCTCCCTTGGGCCAGGGCCTTCTGAAACGGGGCACTCCATGTGGAAAGGTTACTGGGGCCCCAAATAATCCCTGCCTCATGGAGCGGAGGTGCAAAAGGCAGCCCAGAGGACTGGTTGGTTCACGCAGAGGTGACTGACCATGACTGTCGTGTGCTTAGCGTCTTGACTTTGCTCACTTCTCTATAGTGATCAGCTGTCAGAGAACCTTAGCCAGTTGCCAGGGCCCTGAGAACTGACTTGTCGCAGGGTAAAGAGAGACTAAACACAGGAGGTTGTCATCCGAGTGATCAGAAGAGGTGGCGGGGGAGGGAAGTGGACGGGGACACGGGGCATTGAGTGAGCTGGGACAGTGTCAAGTACAAGCCCGTTCATCCCAAGCTTCCAGGAGTATTTATTTGTAAAAGTATGCATGATGACAAAAAATGAGTGAGAAAGATTAAAGCTGGGGTTTTTTTTGTTTGTTTTTGTTTTTTACCAGAGCACTGTTCAGCTCTGGCTTATGGTGGTGTGGGGGATTGAACCTGGGATTTTGGAGCTTCAGGCATGAGAGTCTGTTTGCATAACCATTATGCTATCTACCATTGTGCTGCTGTTTATTTACTCCCTCCCACCCCCATCCTAAAGATGGTTTGTGGCTTTTTTTTTTTAAATAAAATATACATCGGGATAAATGTTAAGACAAATAACAGGTAGTTAGTTATACACTACACAAATAAAAATCAGAATACATTTCTGGGGGTCAGGTAGTAGTGCACCTGTTTTTTTTTTATCATTTATTTATTTTCCCTTTTGTTGCCCTTGTTTTTATTGTTGTTGTAGTTATCGTTGTTGTTATTGATGTCGTCATTGTTAGATAGGACAGAGAGAAATGGAGAGAGGATGGGAAGACTGAGAGGGGAGAGAAAGGATAGACACCTGCAGACCTGCTTCACCGCCTGTGAATCGACTCCCCTGCAGGTGGGGAGCTGGGGGCTCGAACCGGGATCCTTACGCAGGTCCTTGCGCTTAACCCGCTGCACTACCACCCGACTCTGAGCAGTGCACCTGGTTAAGCACTCACACTACAGTGGACCCAGGTTCAAGCCCCTGATCTCCATCTGTGTGTGTGTGTTGGGGGAGCTTCATGAGTGGTGAAGCAGGGCTGAAGGTGTCACTCTCTCTCTCTGTCTTCCCCTCCCCTCTCAGTTTCTCACTGTCCAATAATAAATAAATGACCATAGGTTACATCTTTAAGGAGGAAAACATCTGAGTAAGGCTGCTTCAAACTGCCATTGTCTAAATGTCATTATATGAGGCACATCCTTTGATGATGCGGTAAAATACTGAGTTTATCCCAGTGATCCCATGCACCACCTCCAGACCCTCAGGGCAGAAGCCAGACATCAAAGTTACGACGAGTGATTGCCTGTGGCAATCATTTCAGCAGTCAGTCTCTCAGTCTGTGGGCCATGGAAAAATCTCTGGCATGCCCAGATGTTGTCCTAGAGTAGATTCTTGTAGTAGCGGGACACAGCCTGAGAAACAGGCCTCATGGTCTTTTTAGTCAAAGGGATGTAGCTGGCAGGCAAACAGCAAACAGACATGTATTTTGCAAGCATAGATGCAAAGCAATGGTAACAATGCGTAGAGTTTCTGATAACAAGTGGCAGGAGACTCTTCGACACTTCTCTGCTCCCCGTCTCTCAGACCAAACTCGTTTGTGATCATCACGGCCAACCGGGTCCTTCACTGCAACGCTGACACACCAGAGGAGATGCACCACTGGATCACACTGCTGCAGCGCTCCAAGGGGGACACCCGAGTGGAGGGACAGGAGTTCATCGTGAGAGGTGACCGGCAGCCACCGCCCGGGCTGGCTTCCCCCTCACCCCCGCCCACCCCCAGGGCATCTCCTGGCATCTGCTGGCATCTCCCCCAGGTCATTGTGACTCTGAAAGCGTCAAGGTCAGCCAGTGGCATACACCCTGTGACCCTGGCCATCTCTGGCCGAAATAACCCTTGCTCCGCATTGTGTTTCTGCAGAGTGGCCCTGTAACCTGACACTGTCTCTTCCTCATCATCACTGGATTCTCTTTCTCTCTCCCTTTTTTTCTCTCCCCCCCCCCTTTCTCTCCCCTTCTCTTTCCCCTCTCTCTCTGTCCTCCAGGCTGGCTGCACAAAGAAGTAAAGAACAACCCCAAGATGTCCTCACTAAAGCTCAAGAAGCGGTGGTTCGTGCTCACGCACAATTCCTTAGATTACTATAAGAGCTCGGAGAAGAATGCCCTGAAACTCGGCACCCTGGTCCTCAACAGCCTCTGCTCCGTGGTCCCCCCGGATGAGAAGATCTTCAAGGAGACAGGTGAGCGGGGTAGACGGTGTGGGGACTCTCGGGACCCCCAGCCACAGAATTCAGAGAGGGCTAGAGTGAGATTCCTCCCTCGGTTGCCCCTCATGACATCAGTTCCTCCCCCCCCCCCCCCAAAGAGCTGTGGTCACGTTCTCTTCAGAGGATGCCCCCGGTTCAGCAGAAGGTTCTTTCTTTTTATTTGTTTGTTTGTTTATTCATTTATTTTCCCTTTTGTTGCCCTTGTTTTGTTGTTGTAGTTATTATCGTTGTTGTTGATGTTGTCGTTGTTGGATAGGACAGAGAGAAATGGAGAGAGGAGAGGAAGACAGAGGGGGGGGGGAGAAAGACACCTGCAGACCTGCTTCACCGCTTGTGAAGCGACTCCCCTGCAGGTGGGGAGCCGGGGGCTCGAACCGGGGTCCTTATGCTGGTCCTTGTGCTTTGCACTACCGCCCGACCCTCCAGAGGATATTTTCTTTATTGAGTTGCAGAAAGATGGTTCAAACAACAAGGGTCTCTCAACATACCCATAGTTTTTATTATTATTATTACTTTTTTTCTTTTTGGATAGAGGGGAAGGGAAGAGAGAGAGACACTTGCAGCACTGCCTCTCTGCTTATGAAGCATCCCCCCTGCAGGTGGGAGCAAGGGGGCTTGTACCTGTGTCCTTGCACATGGTAGCATGTGCTCCCGATCAGATGCACCACCACCTGGCCCGGACAGACCCTGATTTGTTTATCCTGCAGGAAGCTCTCTCTGTGTATCCTTGTGCTTTCTTCATCTCCGTCAGTTTGTCCGTCAGTTTGTCCGTGAGAGTTGGAATGCCACTTACAAAGACAAACCCCAACTAGCCATGAAAGGAGTGGAGTAGAATAAAGGGTGAAGGGGCAGGAGACAGCTCAGCGGGCAGAGCACAAGCTTCACCTCACGTGAGGACTCGGGTTCCAGCCCCTAGTCGCCACGTGGGAGCACTGAGCAAAAGGGGAAGCTTCATGGGCAGCAGGGCAGTGCTGTGATTCTCTCCTCAGCTCTCAGTCTCCTGTCTGTGTCTTGCCCTCTACCTGGTAAAGAAAGGAAAGAGTCCACCAGGAACGGTGGAATCATGCAGGCACAAAAAGAACAAAGCGGCCATGTAAGATTAGAGTGTTTTTTCCTATTTGGTAGGGTAATAATATTTCCTAGTTGGTATTTTTGATTTTGTTTTTTGTTGCTAGCTGTGTTTCTGTGCTTTTCGAGCGTTCTATTTGTGTCTATTGTAATACAGTCATTCCATTCCAAATTATACCTTGGGTCTGAACACACAGACAAATGGCTTTTTTTGTTTTTTTTTTCCCCTGAGTGAATCTTTTCTTTTTTCCTTTCTCTGCCCCCCCCCCCCCCTTAGGCCTCACTGGGTGAGGTCAGTGGTTTCCAGTACACTTGTTGCCGCTATGAGTACCAGCTTCATCTCATGACAGGCGTCTGCAGGACATTCTCACTAACTTGGGTCCTATCCCCCGCCATGCACCAGCACCTTATCACCTTTCTACCCTTTCTACCCACCATCCACCCTTCCTCCTTTCCCAGAGTCCTTTGCTTGGGTGCAATGCTCCCCACCCAGTCCAAGTTTTACTTGCATTTTCCCTTTCTGTCCTCGTTACTCCCCGGAGAAAATGGTAAGCAAAAGGA